>NC_138797.1:10295031-10415485 GCF_965178545.1 Coloeus monedula | reverse complement strand
GCTCCTTTGTAGGGGAAAGACACTGGGCCAGAAGCCCATGGGGGCTGCTCACTCCAGTCAGGTTTACCATTAGGATATCAGGACTCAAAACCAAATCTCCTCCTGCTGATATGTTGCTTTGTAAACAGGGACTCCAAGACTCTTTTGTAATTAAGATATTTTTCTCCATCAAAGCCACTGATAATGCAACTTTCTCTGCTCCCTGAACTGGGGTAGGGAGTTCTTGGAGGCAGAGGAGCGGGGGGATAAACCTACTGCCCCTCTGGCTTAGGGAGGTTAAATATTATCCTTTTAAAACACAGATTCCCTACTTAAACAGCCTGGTTATCCTGTTATAAGGCCCTTCTGCTGCATTTCCATGAGGAATACTGGGGTCTTTATAGGAGAAAACGCTTTTTCCCTGCACATGGCCAGACCAAGAGCGACACAGCCAGGCTTCTTTGGCTGAGCTGAGCAGGAATGCTGCTGTGAGCCTCACATCCCAGGAGTCAGCCCCACCTAACCCTGGGCTGTGAGTAAGAACTGGAATGAGAACCCCAAACGCTGGGATCTTTTTTCCCTCGTTGTAGATCATGGCTTCTGGCAGGAGCAGCAGTGTGACCCTGCAGTCCCTGCTGCCTGATCGAGCCTACAAGGTGACCCTTTCTGCCATCCACTACACAGGAGAGAGCGAGAGCACATCCACAACGGGACGGACAGGTACAGGGATCAGCTGGAATGTGCACATTCTCCATCACCCTCCATCTCTCAGCCTCCAGGCAGCCTCTGCTCGGACAATAATGGCCTCACTTCCACTTGTCTCTGGCTGAGGCCAGGGTTTTGCTCAGCAATAGAATATTAGCCTTGAAAAGTGGAAATCCTGCCCCAATTTCTGTAGTCCTGTGAGTTATTGGCAATTCTGGGATGAGCGGGAAGGGCTGGCGGCCCTTTGGGTTTTGAGCCAGGCATCACAATCTTGAATAACAGAGCTCAGGCATGGCCTCAAGTTGAGCTAGGAGAGGTTCAGGTCAGATATTAGGAAACATTTCTTCACTGAAAGCGTGGTTGAGCACTGGAAAATGCTCCCCAGGGAAGTGGTAGAGTCACCGTCCCTGGAAGAGCTAAAAAACCGAGCAGATGTGGCACCTGCCGATACGGTTGAGTGGACATGGTGGTATTTGGTCAAAGGTTGGACTTTGTGATCTTTAAGGTTTTTTCCAACTTTATGATTTTGTGATTGCTTTCTCTTTCAGCTCCGGTGTTGTCTAAATTCCCTTCCATCCGAGGATTTGCCCCACCTAAAACAGAGGGTAAATAATCTCTAAAGTCATGCTTTGTTGGTGGTGGTTTTTAATTCAGTAGCAAATAGCACAGTGTGGGCTTTGCAGAGCAGCAGGAGGGGTCCATCAGCTCTTGACAGATGTCCTTGGGGACAATCCAAGGACAACCAGAAACCACAGAACTTCTTAACATCAGGCTCAGTAAAGAGACCGATGGTATTTTAGAGGACTTCTGCACAACTTGACCAAAATGTAGTGCAGGGAAGTGTGACATGTTTTAAATTAAAATTCCCTGTAAAGTCCCTTATTAAATTTAATGAACGTATGCTCTCATAGCTGATATAAAGCAAACTATGAAACGGATTAGTGAGAAATGTTGAATTAAGAGGGTTATAAAAAGTTTTTAATAAGTAAATATTAGAATGCAGATATTGTGGCAGCGCTCCCTTTTCCTGACTATTTGAAACTATTCCAAGCAAAATTTCAGTTTTAAAATTTATTGAGTGAAGTCAAGATTGAAGAAGGAGGCAGCTTAGATGAGAAAAAAAAATTAGTTTATAGGCAACAAAGAACATACCAGATTAAGTTTTCAAGTGGTTTATTGAGGTGTTCAGATCACAGTGGAAAAGTTCTGTGAACTTGCAAGCAGAAAACAATCCTCCCAAAAGGCTGATGAGTCACCTTGTAGAATTTAACATAGCTGTTTGGCTATGACAGCTGAAAAGACGATAGAAGAAATACTAAACTCTTTATGTTTTATAAGGTACCTTTTTTTTTGAAGAAGGAGAGACAATATGTAGCAATGCCGGGAAAACAGCTGGATGTGCAATAAAAGACTCTAATATTGATATATAACCAAATTATTGAGAAAAATGGTCTGACGTTGCAGGAGTGAATGTTTATTGCACAGTGAGTAACTGCACTGGGCTGGGATTTGGAGAAGACAACAAAAAAACAAAGAGAGTAATAAGACAGCAGGAATCCTAGGCTGCAAAGTCTAGGGAAAGATTTTCAAAGCAGAAGTGTAACTGCCAGTGTCAGGGATCCTTGTCCTGACTCTGAGATGCTTCACCCAAGCTGAGCATTGCCTGATCAAAGAGCTGTAAGCAATCTCAGAGCCTCCGACCTGGGAAGGAGGGGAGAATTGCCAGGGATGTCAGCAAGAGGGACTCTGGGGCCTGGGTGAGAGTCAGAACGAGCTCACTGACTCCCAAACAAGAAAGTCAGATACCTGGAAATGGAGGAGCTTGCAGCCTGCTTTGGGATCATTTCTTTTTTGTTTTTCATTCACCATGCTTCAATTCCAAGAGAGCTGGAGAGGGAGAAAGGTGTGGAATGATAGAACAAGGGGGAATGGCTTCAAACTGACAAAGAGCAGGATTGGATTAGATGTTAGGAAGAAATTGTTCCCTGTGAGGATGGGGAGGCCCTGGCACAGGGTGCCCAGAGAAGCTGTGGCTGCCCCATCCCTGCAAGTGTCCAAGGCCAGGTTGGATGGGGCTTGGAGCAACCTGGGACAGTGGAAGGTGTCCCTGCCCATGGCAGGGGGTGGAATGAGATGAGCTTTAAGGTCCCTTCCAACCCAAACCATTCTCTAAGGTTTAGAAAAGTTGGTTTCTGGAAGGGGAAGGGGAAGAGGAAGAGCAGTGTAGGTAGGTGATCCCAAATAGGTAGATGATCCCAAATGCAAGGACTGGTTGCGCTCAGAGTTTCAAGGCTCAAGTTTCAGAAAGTGATTTTTTAATGGATTTCCATAGATTCCTTAAATAGTTTTACACCCAGTTCTACAGGAATTATGGTATGTAAAAAATTAAGCATCAGTTTGAACAACGGAGGTTCACAGCAAGTCTTTGTGTTTAAATCCTGGCTTTAGCAGCCCCGTGGCCATCAGAGTCATAGGTTTGGGTGCCCTTTCTTCATCATGAGGAATGTCATTGAAACTCCTCAGGCTTAGGAATCTCGGGTGTTTTGGTGCAGGTCAGTCACCTCCTTTAAATGTTTTACACATTTTACAAAAGTTAGGCGTGAGAAATGGAAAGCCCTGCTTTGGTGATGAGGCAGGAAATGGCATTGAGGCAAGAATGGCAAGGCTATGCCGAAGCCTCAGTACGATGATCTCTTAGATTCTATTGTCCTGATGACCTAGAAAACCCCTTGTGAAACAGCCCATCTTTCTAGTATCCTTGATTTTCAGGGACATTCCTCATTTTGCATCAAGCACTCCCTTTGTCCCAGCTCCCTCTGGCATCCATGGCCTGGGATTTACATGGCAGTAGACAATTGAAAGTAGTATTCACGAGCTGTTTCCTAAAACACCCCCTTACCCGAGCCTTTACAGAGTGCTCAGAGCACTGGTGCCTCATGTTCCAGCTTCACATCCCAGTCTCTTCTCCTCTGGTCTTGCTTTTTGTCCTGTGGCATCTCAGAGGATTCACCAAGAGGATTTTTGAAAGACAAACTGCAAAACTTTTTAAAACTCTCTGTGTTTTCCTAAAGAAATCAAAAGCCAAGTTCTCACATTTTTGCTGCGTGTATTTTTAATTTCAGGTACAAAATTTGCAACTGCATATATCTTTATTTTACCACACTACTAAGGCACTGTAGAAAGAAAAGAAAAATGTTTTGATGTCTGTTTTTAAAAAAAAAATTGCCAAAAGTGATGGTTCCTTGTGTTTCATATCATCAGGTGCCAGGTGAGTTAGTCAAAAGAAAGTGATCATGGAGATGTTTGATGATGAAAGACACTGCTTTTATTTTTGTGACTGGCAAGCCAGGAAACAACTTTTATGTTTGCATAAACATCAATTCTCTCTTTCTCCATACATGTATAAACAAGGTTAAAGTCCAGGCTCTGAATGAAGCTGCAGCATATTCTAAGTTTTGCTATGCTTTTCTTTGCTCTGCCTAAAGGAACTGTGTTCATTTTGCTTCCATAATCCCCTGCTGTCTTTTTTTCCTTTAATGGTTTTCCCTTTTTATCCTGTTCTTACAGCCTGTCCCACCATCACCTCCACGGAAGGTTCCATAAGAGGTACAGTAGCATATCCAAGCCCTGGTGCTGCTGGGCTGTGACTGAAAACACTGCCTGGTCTTGATTTGGAGACTCGTGCAAGAGCTGAGTGGGGGGAAAATGTCCCAAAGAAAAGGGGAGAAGTGCGAGAACCAAAATTGGAACATATATTTTGCCAGGTAGAAGGATATTTTGCAGTACCTGAATTGTTATGTTCTTCTGCTCCATCAGCTCCGTGCTCTTGGCTGTTAGTGCTTAACACCAGGATATTCAGCACCCTTAAGGAGGTAAAGCTTCAAACAGCCATTGAATTTCAAGAGGATTTGAATTCCTAACTCACAAAGGCTCCTCAGACCCCAAACCTCTCAGTCTGTCCCCAGGATCACCTGTGCATCCTCCAGAGGAGGTCTCGCTGCCCGAGGAGCTCTCTGCAGTCAGGCTGCATAGACTTACTGGGGCAGCGAGTTCCCCTTTCTCCTGTCTGTGCAAGTGTTTCTTACTGAGAAACCGTGAGTTCTGCTTAGAAAGGGATATCACCTCCTTCCCAGAGAGTTCTGTGTCACAGGTGAGACTGAGAAACTGGCTGCAGCTCTCAGGTCTGGTTAGTCTGTGGCTGAGTCACTTCATCTTTGCCCAAGGCAGGTTGGACGTGGCCCTGAGCAAACTGACCTTGCAGGTAACACCCCTGCCCACGGAACCTGATGATTTTAAGGTCCCTTCCAACTCAAGCTGTTCTATGATTCCATGATTCTGTTATAATAATGGGATTGTATTTCAATATGTTTTAAATTGTGACTCAAGCCTTCTCTTCCTGCACATTTTAAAGGAAGTTTCAGTGGCAGAAGCTCCATACCAGAGATAAATGGCCCTCAAGTAGGTCATTTATTTCAGCAGACTCCCTTGTACTCTTGAGATATGAAAAAAATAATAAAATAAAAGCACCCTGGGCCAGCCCCCAGGCAAAATAAAAACTCAAGCCAAGAAACTGCAGAAGATTGTCAATGGTGAAGGGGTGAGGGAATCCAGACTGAAAGCACCACACCGAAATGAAGCCCTTCCATTTGCTGAGGAAGGAACCATTTCCTTCATCCCAGTCTGCTGCAAACTCAAATAAACTCAAAAAGAATCCAAAGGGCGAGATCTTGTCTTACTGAGCAGAAAACTGA
The DNA here is from genome assembly GCF_965178545.1 of Coloeus monedula. NCBI lineage: Eukaryota > Metazoa > Chordata > Aves > Passeriformes > Corvidae > Coloeus > Coloeus monedula. The sequence continues at coordinate 10,410,050 of NC_138797.1, read as the reverse complement.
AATGAAAATGACTTGGAGCTTTAATGATGAGCTGGGGGAGAGAGACGAAGCTGCCTGAGCCAGAGGCAATGTCAGAGGAGAACCTCTGTAGCCCACACAAGGCAGGTCACCCCTGGGTGTCTCCTGAAAATGGAGAGAAATGGAAATGTTCATATTTTAAAGGGTTTTTTTCCTATTTTTTTCTGGCTCTTACATTTAAGACATTTCAGAGTAGAAATAATTTTCTCTCCCTGCTAGCAATTACTGGACTGATTCCATGCCTTTTGAAGATAATACTTTGTGTGTAGTTGAAAAGAAGAAAGTGTTGGAGTAGCATCTTTCTTGTTCGTTTTTTTTCATTCTGAAGATTTGAAAACACAATTGTGAAAGTCTCCATCCTTTGTCCACTCTCCTTCAAGAGGAAGAGATTACAACAAATGTGCACACAAACTGATTTTCCCTGGCTGCCATTTGAGGAGTACACTCAAGCTGGTGTTGTGTCATTACGGGCACTGTCTCCTGTCTCCTTCTCTGTGCTAATTCAACCTGCTCTTCAAACACACTTCTTTTGCACTCTTGTCTAACCACTGATTTGTCTGTTTTCCTTTGTTCCAGGATTTGATTTGATGGAAGCTTTTGGCTTGGTAGAGAAGGAATATTCCTCCATTAAAGGCGTAGCCATGGAGCCCTTTATATTCAGTGGTTCCCGCACCTTCACCCTGTTCAGAGACATTCAGCTCACCCAGAGGACCAGGTGGGAGCAGAGCTGCAGCTGTTGCCATCCTCATCCTCAGTCTCATGCCATGTACACGGCAAAGGAAGGTCATTTTGGGAAGGAATGGTGTAGCCCCGCTGGCAGCTTCCAAATGAAATGATAAATATGACGAGCTAAATCAAACCACTGGTAGATTGAAAAAACAGCCAGAGGGTTTTTACTTAATGTATTAATAAATAAACACCTGACTTTCCTCAAGATGAGTTGTCATGCAGAAATTAAGGGGACACAATAGTATTTATTATACATTTGTACAGCCCAACATTTTCACAGTGCTGTTTTTGGTTTCCCCAAAATCACTTTTTTCCAGCTTTTTTGTTGCTGTGATGGACATGAGGATCCTGTCGCATATGGACACTGCACCAGTCTTTAAGCATTCTGTCCACAGCCACCTGCACTTCAGTGATGGCAGTTTGAGGTCACATTTTCATCTTCAATCCCTTCTCCCAAACATCTCTGGTTTGGAGAGAGATCTTTGCTTTAGAAAATATCACTCTTGTGGCTGCTCTCTGCAGCCTGAGCTGCATTGGTGAGAGGGAATAACCACTGGCTCTGGGTTGTGGCTTGACTCCATTCTGTTGCAAATGAAGCTTCTCCACAGGGTCCCGAGTGAGCCAGGCAGCTCCCATGACCTCATTCCTTTTTTTATGATTATGAATCAGGAGTGATCTGACTCCTAACATTCATTGCTACTTTGTTTAAAGCCTAATTACTGAGCCACTGACTCTGCTTAATCTTTGTTAAAGAAGCAAAGCTGCTTAGAGTAAACAGAGTCGGGGAGATTCAGAGAACCCTTTGGTCTGATTACTCAGAAAATGATGGGCAAATCCTTTTGTTCAGCTCTTATAGATGCCTTTCCAAGGACACCACCCCTTCAGAAAGCGAGAGAGAAAGAAAAAACTTGTATTATTTATGAATCATTCCTGAAAAGATGTCTGATGGGCTGTGTTTATGCTGTGCCAATGTGTCCTGTTTCAGATTGCAGGCGTGTTTCAGGCAAAACCAATTTGACCTTCCTTTATTGCTTTGTATCCTCTCACTGCTGCCAGGCCTAAATCCTGCAGCAGGGATGTGGGGACCCAGAGGGGGCTTTTCTGTGGGCTCAGTGCTTATCCCTGAAGGGCATTTACACTCATTTAGGATAATAGAATCATTAAGGTTGGAAGAATCACTGAGTCCAGCCATTAACCTAATGCTGCCAGGTCTGCCACTAAACCATGTCCCTAAGCCAAGAGTTTTGTGCCAAGGTTTAAAGATTCACCCCATGATGCATGGCAACCATTTCTCCCTCTTGAAAAGGAGACCTGGGGGAACCTGGCAGGGATGTTTTGTAGGCCTCCACTAGTCTCTCTTGTGAAAAGCATTAAGGCTGCACTCACTGAGGCAGCTCTGGCAGTGATGGATTGACACCAACTGCTCCTGGAGGACTGAGCATCCTCCAGCCATGAGGAGAAGGCCCCCATGAGTGCTCATCACTCAGCACAGACTTCAGCAGGTCCAGGCTCTTTCTGGACATATCACCATCAACTCCCAGGAGCAAAGCTTTTCCAGGCCCCCCTGCCCAGCAAACACACGGGGTGAGGCCGCAGGATGTTGCCTGGTGATTTAAATCACCGATGTTCCCTTGGTTTGTGTCATTCCAGTGATGTCCACCTGTTTGCCATCCCACCCGAGCACACCATCATCATCCTCCTGCGCCTCCTGCCCGACACCCCCAAGGAGCCATTTGCCGTGTGGCAGGTCACAGACGAGGACTTCCAGCCTCTCCTGGGTGTTAACCTTGACCGTAAGCTTTCTTGCTAAATACATTAAATTCGGGTGTTTCCATACATTTTGCAAGCAGCAGAACTCACTTGGATAATTTTAATCGTTTCCTTGCTCAGCAGCAGTTTCTTGGGAAGCTTTGTTGTGGCTGCCAACCTCACATTTAAAACAAGGCCCAGTGCAATTAAAAGACATGTTTTCATTTTTATTCTACTTGTAACATATTCTTTATTTTTACATATCTTTTTCCATTGTTTAAAAGCATTTCTTGATAACATAGGAAATCTTCCACCATGTTTAAGCCTAATTATTTACTATTTTATATGTGTGTGAAATCAACTTCTCTTTTAACTCCAAGATGTTTTCTGTCCTATTTTCCCTGTAGCCAGTAAGAAATCCTTGACCTATTTCAATCATGACTACAAGGCTGATTTACAGGAAGTCTCCTTTGACCAGCAGGAAGTGAAGAAGATATTCTATGGGAGCTTTCATAAGGTCCTTGTCAAGAGAGGGAGAAATGTGGCTCATGATCTCACTCTGCTCTGGGAGTGTTTTGCCAGCAATGTGTGTTGTTCAAAGTGAGGAGTGATTATCCAAATGCTTTGCATCCTGGTTTCCAGGGAATTGGCCAACCTCTTTGATATGCTGAAATTCATAATTGTAAAGAATTTAAGTGGATCTCATGATCAAAATGTGATCTCCACATATTGATTTTTCCCTTTTCCCCCAGACTCCAAAAATTGAGGTGTTTTTTAGGTCTTTATAATCGGAAAAAATTGAAAAAAATGGTTTTTTTTTTTTAGAATTTAGAATTTTGATAACCATTTAGTTCTGGATGAAAGGAAAAGGGAATCCAGCCTTAAGAGAAAGCCACTTTATCACTCATAACAGGGTGGAGGTTTTGGCTGTGTCCTCATAGCAAAGGTGTTGCACCCAAATGAGCGATGAGCTCCTCCTGTGGGTATCTGTGGGCAGGTTCATTACTCAGCTGCAGAAAGCTTCTCCCAAGGAGAGTTGTGGGCATCAACAAGGGAAAGCACATACTAAACTTATTCCTGAGCCCCCTCGATCCATTCACTCATTAAAAACACCCCACCCGTGCCAGCAGCAGGCTGCGGATGGGACGGAAGGTGTTTCTGTCAGTAGGAGACCCCCTCATCCCACCATGGAGCTCCAACACCCCTTTTTTTACCTGCTGCCCAGGTGCACGTGGCCGTGAGCCACTTTAAGGTCAAGCTCTATGTGGACTGCAAGAAAATAGCAGAGAAACCCATCAACACCCTCGGCAGCATCTCCACCACCGGCTTCATCATGCTGGGAAAAGTGACCAGGACCAGAGGGCCCCGCAGCGGCTCCGTGCCGGTGAGTCCTGGGAAGCGCTGCTGGAGCTGGCTGGGGTGGGCACACGGGCAGGAGTGCCGTGTCACATCACGCTCACTGAAGACCTCCAACACTGCTGTGATGCACGGCTGTGTCCTGATCCCACTGATCCTCGGGGTTTTAATGAGCTTTCCCAGCACAGGGAGAGCGTTTTTGTCCTCCTCAGCTCCTGCCTTGGTGTGGGGACCGTGATGGGGGGCAGCAGCATGAGTGTGTCCCAGAGGAGCCTTCTGCTGGCTGCATCCCCTGGGGTTGGGGAAGCACAGCACTGAGATGCTGAAGCAGACAGGAGGGTTGGGGAATTGCTTCTGCAAGGAAAGTTGTGCACATCAACCCACATGGGGTGATGTCAGGAAATCCTGGTCAGTATTTACTCAGTAAATACTCAGTCAGTATTTACTTGTTTCCTGAATAAATTCTGTGCAATTTGATCACAAGCCTGTGGCCATCAAGGCAGGAATCTGTGCTTCCCTTGTCCCTCCCAAATTCTCCCTGCTACCACCTTTAACTAGACAGGTCTGGCCAAATAATGAACAGCGTTGTGCCGTCCCTACTGCCGTTGCCTTTCAAGCACAGCAACATTTCACATCTTCCACAGCTCTGCTGCCCTTGAGAAGACACAGTGCCTCATTACTGGTTATCATGGAACCTTATTTAATTTAAGAAATCTTTAAATGCCACTTGATCTGCTGGGCTCATCTGTATCCGTACGGTGCCTATCACCCTCCCTGGGCTGTACAGCTCGCTCCTTGTTAAATGCATGGAGTGAAAGGAAAAAAAAAAAAGAGAAGAGAAATGGTGCTGAGGAAAGAAAGATTAATCTCTGCCTTGTTATTTTGTTTGGCCTTGTGCAGTTTGTGCTTTTCTGTTAATCAGAATGGGAAGATGTGGCTGCTGTGAGGGAGGCAGTGAAAGACCAGTTGGGGTTTCTGGGGAGGGGATCACATCTGCCCTGGGAAATGCTGCTGCCACATTTACTCTTCTCTCCATACCCCCAAGGGGAGCAAATCAAAGTTTGCTTTCATGTTGTGGTGGTGCTGATGCCCAATTAGTTGAGAACCTGGTGCTATTGCAGGGCTGTGAGTAAATTGGAGACTTGCTGTGAAGCTGTTTTGTTGACTTGCTTAGCAAGACAGAGACCTGAGGGCTTGTGGAACGCTCAGTCTGGGGGTAGTTTTCATGTTGTGGCTTTTTTGGGGCACAGTTATAATTGGGACCACACACAAGAGTCCTGTCAAATCATCCCTGAAGATTATTTTTTTCACTTGAACTTCATAAGATTTGGTGACGGGTGGTGGGAGCCAGTGCTACTTTCTTATCAAACTCTCTTTTTTTCCCCCAGTTCCAGCTGCAGTCTCTGAAGATCTTGTGCAGCAGTGTAGGGGCAGAGCAGGACAGGTGCTGTGATCTCCCTGCAGTGGTAAGACAAGAGGCACACTCTTGTGTGAAGGAAGCCGGGGAGAATGGGACAAGTCCATGGCACTGAAGTGATGCTGCAAATGGTTTTGATAGACTCAAGAGGGAAAGCATTTTTTCCCCTCTTGGGAATAACACCAGCATGTTTCTTGATGAAGTAAACAAAACTATATTTGCTTCAAAAAGAGTGAAAACTTCAAATTCCTGTGCAGTGCTTGTTTCTCCTGTCACAACCTCATCCAGGAGCCCTGGCAGTCCTACAGCTTTGCTGCCATCTCATGAGGCACAGCATCCCCCACTCTTCCTTTCACTTCTCAACACAGAGAGCTGCTATGTGGGGTGTATAAATATGTAGAAAGGAGAAAATTATCTTCCAATATGTGTTTTGCATATTGCAGGCAGGGCTAGTTCATAGGTTTTTTGTCTAAACTTGTTATTCAACAGAAAAAATAAAGCATTCGATTGCTCACAAAAATCTCTCAGTGGAATAGAAAAAAAATCTGCTTTTCTTCAAGTAAAAGACTTAATTTTGAAACACTGAGTGAGCCATCCTGCTCTTGCTGTGCAGCTGCTCATGATTGTTTTTGGCTTGATTTCATTTCAGAGGGATGAGGACACCTGCCCTACCTTGGCTCCTGCCTGTTCTTGCACTTCTGGGCGCCCGGGCTTGCCAGGACCCCCGGGGCCCCCTGTAAGTTCACCCTCCCACCCCGTGTGTTGCATGTGCTGGTGTTGCTTCATTTTTTGTGGCATGTTGGGCATGTGGATCACACTCCTGGGGCTCTGGGAGGTTTTAGAATCACAGAATCCTTCAGGTTGGAAAAGATCCTAAAGATCATTGAATCCACCCATTAATCAGGGCCACCAAGCTCAGCACTAAACCATGTCCCCAAGTGCCACATCTACCCCTTTTAAATCCCTGTAGGGGTGGTGACTCCACCCCTGCCCTGAGCAGCCTGTTCCAGGGCTTGACAACCCTTTTGGTGAAGAAATTTTATCCTCAGGTCTAATCTAGACCTCCCCTGGTGCAACTTGAGGCCATTTCCTCTCATCCTAACTCAAGGAGCTTTTCCAGGGCAAGGCTGAGAGTTTCCCTTTGGATTTTGGATGGTGATGAAATGGGGAGATGGAGAGTTGGCAGCACAACAGCTGCAGCTGGGAACAGGCTGAGCAGCTCCTGGTGCCACATTAATCCTCTTAGGAGAGGAGGACGGGTCACCCTCAGTGTCTGCAGAGATTTCATCTCACGAATTGGAGGCTCTGAAACTCTCTGTAAATTTAAAGAAAAAACAACTCACAAAAAAAATCTTTCTGTCTGGATCCTGTTGGAGTCTTGTAAGTGTCTGTGTGGGTGGACAGTGCAAAGAGAAAGGGGAGACTTTGCTATCCTGTCTGTCCCCAAAGCTCTCTTTCTGAATGTCACTTGCAAGAAAACCCTGAAGAAATGAGGGGGAAGAGAAAACAGTCATTACATATGCAGTATGCTCAGGAAAAAGAGCATAAATTCTGCCCTATCCATTAGGGATGCAGGAAAGCTGTCATGGGCTTAAATCACAGGAGAAAATATTCCTGTTAAACACTAGGGAGCAGTTATAAAAAAAATTGCTTTTTGAAAATTTGCGGGGAAACATTTGATTTGCACAAACCAGCTGAAACCTGACAGACAGCCTGTCCAGAGCACCTCAGTTCAATCACTCCAGGTGCTTTTCTTCTGGAAAATAACCATTATGGAAACATTTGCCTCCTTTTTCAAGTGAAAAGGTCTCGGATCACCTCCTGCATTGACCTGTGGTTTAGCTGTGAGTTCAGTTCTGTGAGAGGAAAGTGCCTCATTGCAGAGTAATTACTTGCTCATTCTGGTGGAAGTTTAATTAACAGCACACTCCACTGTCACAGTTTGCTCCAATATCCTAAGTGCATAATTACCAGCTTGCATTCCCCTGTGGTTTAAGCATCTCCACAGACAACTCCTTAAAGAGCAGGACTCTTTAAAGCATTAGAGGAAATCGGGTTTTGACACATAACCTTCTCCTCACACCACTGAACCCCTGGTAATTTGCTGCAGTTACAACAGCACTCACTGCTATTTTTAAAACTCCAGTTAGCAGGACATGTCCCACCTTGTATTTTTCACTGTCCTTAATCAGTGTTTCTGACCAGATCCAGCTGGCTTCTGGAATGAGTTTCTGAACACTTCTGAAAGCACTTTTCCCAAAGTTCCCTGCCCGTGCTTCTCAATTCAAATCCACGTTTTTATTGGATTCAAGAACAGCAATGTTCAGATTAAGATGTCAAAATTCACACACAATGAGTTCATGCCAGAAGGTTGGTTTCTTCTCCACACCCAGCGTGTGGAAAAGATCCTAAAGATCATTGAATCCACCCATTAATCAGGGCCACCAAGCTCAGCACTAAACCATGTCCCCAAGTGCCACATCTACCCCTTTTAAATTCCTGTAGGGGTGGTGACTCCACCCCTGCCCTGAGCAGCCTGTGCCAGGGCTGGACAACCCTTTTGGTGAAGAAAGGCAGAGCTAAGAGGCAGAGCTAAGCCAGGTCTCCCAGAGCCAGGTGCTGTCCCTGATCTCAGCACGTATCTCTTCTCTGGGATGGAGAATATAAAACCCAACAGAGTCTCAGAGGGGTGTGGATGTGAGCACCCCTTTTTTTCCTTCTCAATGTGTTCCCATGCCCATATGAGATGTCATCTCAGCATGGATCCACTGAGGGAGTTGGAGGGAGCTGAAACAGGTTGGAACTTCCTCTCTCCCTGCTGGGACTGAGTGCTGTGTTCCCAAGGCTGGTCATGGAGGGGCTGTGCTGTTCCTTTCTTCTTCCCTTTCCTGCATTTCCTGGACAACTCAACTAATTTTCTTCTTGTCTCTATTTGGTGTGAGCTCTGTGGGGCAGGAAACATCTTTCACTGTGGGGCAGTGAAGTGCACAAAGTTCTGTCCCCCAGGCTCCTCATTACAGTGCAGTAAATATGATGGTGTTCTTTGTGTCCCACTGGCAGGGCAGCCCTGGGAGGAGAGGACCTCAGGGGGAGCAGGGAGAGCCAGGACCCAAGGTGAGTCCTTAGGCTGGAGATTATCTCACTGCACCAAGCTGAGCCCAAACAGAGTCTTAACAACACATCGAGGAGGATGGGATCACTTATCATTAATTAAATGCTCAGCTGGGCTTTGGAAATTGAGATCATGAGCCCAGTTGTGCTGAATTAATGCACTGTACATGGTCAGCAATGCCCTCTGAGAGCAGCTGTGCTGGGACAGGATCAGGCTTTGCACTGTGCTTGTTGTTGCTGCCAAGCCTCCGGAGCAGACACATTGGTACTGCCCTGGGGCTGAGCAGCATGAGGAGCTGAGCACGGGGAATAGCTGGGTCTGAATCCCCCAGCCCTGGGGATGGGGGCAAGCCCTGGTGCAAGTGTTCACAGCACCTGGATCAGCACAGGGCAGAGCCAGAGCAGCCCGCTGGTGCCATTTTTTGGGATTACATCTGGGAAAGCAGCATGGCTACAGGGGAAAGGCCTGAGGGAAGGAGTGAGAATGGATACAGATCACAGCAATGGGCTAAGGAACGTTTCCCTTTGCTCTCTGACTATATTGAATAACAGGAATAACTGCTTGGAAAGGTGAATTGTGCTCTGCAAAGCACCCTTTGCAGCTTTTCTGTCTGCTTCCATGAAAGATGAACCAAAATCTTGGATCTAAAATACAAAGGCAGCTGAGGTTACCGGAGATGTCCTCAGTGCCCCAATTTCATCTCGAATCCTGTAGATGGTTCATGCTGACCCAGCTCAAGCAGTGCAGCCCATGAGGACAGCAGGCACCGACCACTTCCCTTCCCTATGATTGTTTCCTTGTCTTTGGTTTCAGGGTGAGCCAGGCCCACCTGGACAAGTAGGACCAGCGGGTCCCAGTGGCCAGCAAGGCTCTCCAGGTTCCCAAGGAATCACAGTTCAGGGCCCTGTGGTATGTGACCTCTTCCATTGCCTTTTTTTTTTTTGTCACTTGCTCTTTGCAGTTAGAACCTGTCTCAGAAATGGGTATCAATACTGTGATTTATGAATTTACATCACCCTCACTAATAGCTGAACAGCTGCAGAGGGAGAGATGACAATCAATGAGTTTTATGCTGATGAGGCCCTGCACTTAATCATTCTGGCCAAAGCTTGTTTTTGTCCAGACTCTCCTTAACGGGCTTTTGTTGAAAGCAGCCCAGTGGGGTCCCTTCCAACTCAGGATATCCTATGAATATTCAGGTATTTTGCTTTCCAGCGATCATCACTGCTTGGCAGGGAGTAGTGGCAAGAGCTGCCACATGTTTGGGATGGCAGAAATCCCCGTGCACATGCTGTGGCTGTAAATTACCCTGGAACACTGCAGGGAGCAGGAACAACCCGGGACATGGATGTGGAGCAGCAGGATGCTCTTTGCCTTAAAGCGTTCTGCCACACACCCAACTGTGTGCTTCTGTTTTTATCCAAGGGACCACCAGGAATTAAAGGAGAGAAAGGAGACACTGGAATCCCTGGCATGCAGGTAATGGTAAACACCACTCCTTCTACTTGTCCCGAAGATTTTCCCTTTTTTTCTGAGTGACTACTTGAGGGAAGTCTGAAAAGTTGTTGCTGTTGTCTGCTTGGGAACTGTCATTTTGGAGTGTCATCACTTTCCCAAGGGAAACTGAGTCACTTGGTGTAAGAAAGATAAACGTACCTGGAAGCTAGATATGATGGAATTAAAACTGGGACAACAGTCCTTGCTCTGTTTAATGAATAAATCTGTTTCTTCTTTGACATTTTTCTTCTGTCCTCTGTTACAAGATTAATTAGGGCAGTGATAATCAGATGCTGACTTTACCCAGCCATTCTGATTTACAGGGCATTCCTGGTGTGCAGGGAGCTCCAGGCAGGGATGGACTTCAAGGCGCAAAGGTAAAACACTTCACCCCTGAGGTTTTATGTGAGGTTGCCTAAAAATCTGCTGGGAGTGTCCCAGCAGAGACCCAAAACATCCCAATGCACTCAGTGTAGAAGTGAATGGTCTTTTCAAAAAGCCAGAGGGACTGGGGAAAAAAAATGGGATCATTTCAAGTTTGGCCAAATTTGAGCAGGTGCCACCCTTCTTCCTGCTCAACAGATGCTTTTTTTACCCATTTGTAGCAAGTTCCTGTTAAAAGCAGCACATGGAAAAACATCTCACTGCCTATGAGGTCTCTTAGAATCCTCTCATTAGTAAATGACTGGATTTGGTTTTGCAGGGTGTGAGGGGACTAGAAGGCACAGCTGGACCTCCAGGACCTCCTGGACCAAGGGTGAGTACTCGCTGTGAGTGATGCACATCAAAATCTGTTCCTCAGCACAGTTTCGTGGTTTCACCTGAAAGTGTCAGGGCAAACCCCCTTCGCAGGGTACCATGGGGAACACCTGGCACATTGTGCAGGAGCCCCCTTTCCCTGCCACTCTCAGTGTGAGAAGAAAATTCTTGGCTTCCTCTGGCAAGTCCTGAGGAAGCTTCATCCCAGCGCGGAGATTCTTGTTTTGCTATTTTCACTTTCCTGACACTACTTCTTTCCAGCTGCTGGTTGAGTTGGAGGTGATTTGGCTTGCTAGACCGAAATCAGCAGGAGCTGGAGGATACAGGCAGTGTGAAAGGTTTCCCCCCACATCACTGCCAGTATCTGCTGCCAGGGCTGGAGCAGAACTTTGAGATCTGTTGATTTACAGCTGTTAATTGGAAGGCACCACAGAACACTTCATTTTACTTGGGAAACTGAACCAAATTTGGGTTTAGTTGATGGCTGGTGGACCTGATAAGTTACTGATTCTCACAGCTGAATCTCACATCTGAGTCTCACTGCTGAATTATAAGGAATTTGGCAGTAGTTGTGCTAAGTTATTTATGGGAGCCAAGGTTGAATTCAGCTCGTAACTTTGACTTGTTCATCCTGGGAAGATGTGGAGCTGGCAGGGTTGAGCCTCAGCTTTATAAATATGAGGAAAGCACTGTCATCTTCAGAGCAGGCTCTGCAAGCTGTTCTGGTGCTGCCTTGAAAAGTTTTCTCATTTTCACTGTTCAGAAAAGTTGCTAATATCTACTGAGTTTAAATGTAATAGCTGGAAAATTCTAAAAGAAAGTATTTCTGCTAGTTGTGTTTGGCTAATTTTTTTCTTCCCTTTATGGCTCCAAAAGGCACAGAAACTTCACAAAGAGGAGATGAATGACCACAGAAGGTGCTTCCCACTCTCTAAGCTGCTGTTAATGTTGTAAAGTATTAGAGGCCAGCACAGGTTTTAAAGGAAAAAGAAAACAACCATGTGGTATTGGGAGGCTGAAGAAAGGGGTTGTGCTCTAGGCTATGTCTAAATCTGAATATGTAATGAAGGATCAAAAGCCTGTAGAGTATAAACTGCATTGCAGTTTGTTGGTAAAACTCAGCTTTGCTGGCTTGGCCATAATTGAGATGGTGATGGGAAATGATGTGAACGTAACTCACACACACAATGTGCTTTTAACAGTGGGCTCGTGGCTGGACAGGAAACTTAAGGCTACTATTCCCTTGCTTGAGTCCTCTAAACTCACACTGCTGGTGGCCCTGTAGCCCTTGAACAGAAAAAGAAGTTTGGAAATAACTGGATTTTTAATGTCTGCAGGGTTTCCAAGGAGCAACAGGCACCCGAGGCAGCAGTGGTGAGAAGGGACCTCCGGGTGATGTTGGGCCAACAGTAGGTTTCTGCTTTTGGGTCTCAAAGAAGGCCAAGGCATGGAATAATTGAATGGAAATGAGCTGTTCCCACAGCAGCTCTCCTTCAGAGTCTAAAGGATGCTTTAAATTCACACTCATCCTTCCTAAGGCAATGTCTGGGCAGTCAAAGCCCAGGCTACTAATCTGTTGATAAAACATTCAACAAATCCCACCTCCCTTCGCCCTCTGTAGATTCACCTGCTACACAAAATCTAAACAAATTTCTGGTGTAAGCTTCTAGAATAAAGCAAGAGAGTCACTCCTGAGCTATAGCAGCCAGCATTGGGCTTGTAGGTGAAACCCCAGATCTAAATGTCGCAGGTATTTCTTCTCTTCAGATGTTAAAAACCACCTGCCCAGTTGGGAAATCTGTTGGAAGATCACAGCTGAGAAATTTCTGCTCCCCTGCAGATGGTGCTTATCCCACTGCTCCAGTTACTGATTTATTATTATTTTTCTATAAAAACAAAGTGTTCCTATAACTTAAAGCTTTTACAAGCACTGCCAGAAGGAAACAACAAGAGTGTGAGAAACAAACTTTGTGCTCCATGTCCCACTAATGTAACCCACACCCCCACTGAAAGTCTTTGTTTGTTTTCTGTTCTTCCATGCCTTAACTTATTTATTTTTATTTTTTTTTTCCCTATAGGGGCTGCCAGGTCCAAAAGGAGAAAGAGGAGAGAAAGTGAGTTTTTCTGGTGCCAGGTGACACTGTCAGTTCATCTTACACTCAAAAGAGTGGGTGTGGTAACCTTAATTGCAGCCTTTGCTTACAAATACAAGCCAGACCTCTCCAGTGATGACTGTACCTATTGCTTGTTGCCTTTCCTTTCACCTGCAGGGGCTGGGCTGGTGGGATATAAATAATCCCACAGCAGTCAGGAGCTCCTTAGTATCATTTGTAGTAATGAAGCAGAAATGTCAAACGCAAGTCTATTCTTTGCTGAGAAGGAAAAAATCCAAACCCACTTTGTTCTGGTTTAATGTGTTGCAAAAGGGAACTCATCTGCAATAATCATTGTCTGTGCCCCAGTACAAAACCCTGGCAGTCAGGACATCCACACTACCTTGGAAGGTTATTTTGTTGGGAAAAGAAGTTTTTCAGGTTTTTCTCATCCTGACTTCTGGTTAAATTAAAATGCCATGTCTTTCTAGGAGTCATTGCCAAGATTGATTTACGCAAATTTGTCTTCAGACAGGGATGAGGTGCTTTTGTCTCAAGTTAATGCCTCAGAATTATAATTTTTAAGAGCATTCTCCTTCCAATCCCACCAACTTTTCTTTTTCTAGACTTTTCTTCACACTGGAACTTTCAATTTCCCCCTCCCTTGGGTGTTGCACCAAGCAGTTTTTTAAGCCTGGATTATCTGCACTGTGATCCAGCCAGAGATGTATGTTTTATAAACAGTTCTGGCAGTACATGCATTAGGTATGAATTTTCAGTCAGTGTTTATTTTTAAGCAGGTTTTTGTATTTTTATCACTTTTCCCTGCTTTACTAAAACTTTCTAGAGGGCCCCTTATACATGATTTATTCAAAATACAGGAAGAATCAATATTCATAGAAGATGGAGTCAAAGATAGGACGTTGTAATATCTGATCATACTAAATGTTTTACATATCACAGAACACTGAGTTATAGACTTAGCATCTTTTCTGATAAAATTTGGGGGTGAAATTTGCTCTCCGTTTTTTGGTAATTATTTAGATTCAGTCTGGGCCTTTTGATGTGCAGGAGAAAAGCAATTATTGATGTTTCCAATTTCAATTTTCTGGTTTCAGAGCTTTGTGATAAATAAATAGAGCTGCATTTCACAGTAATTAATATCTCTGGAACGCAAGCTGAGAAAATGAATGGGCTGAAAGCTATCATGCATTAGGATATCGATCCTTTCTAAAAGATATTAATACTTCCTTTTTTTTCTTAATTAAAAAAAAAAAATGCTTCATTTTAGGGGGAGCCACAGTCTTTGGCCACAATTTACCAACTCGTTAGCCAGGCTTGTGAGCGGATGATTCAGAGTGAGTACAACCAGCCCAGCTCCCAAGTGCGTTCATGTGGTGATAGGACAAGGGGCACTGGCTTTAAGCTGGAAGATTAGATTTATATCAGATATAAAATTGTTCCCTGTGAGGATGGGGAGGCCTTGGCACAGGGTGCCCAGAGAAGCTGTGGCTGCCCCATCCCTGGAAGTGTCCAAGGCCAGGCTGGATGGGGCTTGGAGCAACCTGGGACAGTGGAAGGTGTCCCTGCCCATGGCAGGGGGTGGAATAAGATGAGCTTTAAGGTCCCTTCTAAGTCAAACCATCCTGTGAGTCTGTGATCCTGTGACTCTCCAGCAGTGGAAAACCAGAGGAGAGACAGCCTGAAGCCGTAGTGATCCCAGGAGCTCCACCACCCTGTGGCCTGCTGAGCACCACAGATAGCAAATGTCCCATCTCAGGCTCTAAGCCCTACTTTGGCTTTAGCAGGTGGCATTAGCACAGAGAAGACCTGTGAAATATTTATTTGCAAAACCCTCTGGTGTTTTGCAAAGCCTCTTTTATTTCTTAAATGGAGAAGCTTGAAACTAATTTGACAGAAATTATTCTTTCAGTGATATGTGCTGATTCCTCCCAAGATGAGGCAGTTTTGTAAAGCTCCTGTGCTGTGATGTGTGAAGAGAAGCAGTGGCTTGTCCAAGGTCAGGCAGCAAAGTCATCACTCAGCTGCCCATCTTCATCTTCTGCCTTTCTCAGTTGGGACTGACAGCTTTTTAGCACTAGCTGATCATTTTGAGTACCTTTTTAGACAAAATCGTTTGATTTTATGTCTCTTCTGAATTTCTCAGCCAAGGAAACATTTTTTTCTGTCTTGCCTTCTCAGCTCATGTGTTGAAGTTTGATTCATTCATACATGAACATGCAAGGAAACCAGTTCCCATTTGGGAGGAAAGGTTAATACCAGGAGAACCAGGACCACCAGGTCCTCCAGGCCCACCTGGGAGCAGTGGAGAAAAAGGAGAAAATGGCATCCCTGGACAGCCAGGCAAAGATGGGTATCCAGGAGAGAGAGGTATGGACAGAAGTGTTCATAAACATTTTTCACTGTATCTTTGATACTTTAACTAAACATCTCAGTGCCTCAAGCAGTAATGTAAAGATAATCCATGATATTATCTAATTTCATTGCTGTTTTCCTTTTGGACTTCTCAGTTCTAGGAAGAGACACCGAAGTTATAAATCTCAGTGAGTAGGGAGAAGCCAGATGGAGCCCACTCTATCTTCAAGCTCTGCATTGAGGGAAAGGCCAGTTTGGCACCAGTTTGTAGGTTTGGGGGGGATGGAGAGTTTAATTTTAGAGGGCAGGAGGTTTTTCCTATAGAAAGGCAAAAGAAGCAGCCTTTTGGGTGAACACATGGTGGTGGAACAGATCGGCTTTGGACAGAAACGAGAAGTGTTGGAAAACGCTGATGTAGGGCATGAGGCAACAGAAGTAATCTTTAAATGGGAAGCAAGTTTCTGGAGCAGTAGTTTCAACAATGAAAGACTCAGATGTGACTAAAGAAATAGATTAATGTAATCTCAGAATTGGCCTCAGTTACTGGACACAAATGAGTGAAAGGTGGGAAGATGTTTTGCTTGGATTTGCAGATGATGTTTGTCAGTGGCTCAAGTAATTGTTCGTCAAAATAAAAAGTAAAACATTGGTTTGAGCAGTGTCCTAACACCTCGGAGTAACTGGAAATGTTCTGTTTAACTCCTTCCTCCTGCAGTAATCAGTCCTAGCTGGTATCTGCAGAGTTTATCAAAATGTCACTTCAGAGCAAAGGGAATAACAACCTGCAGATTTTTCCAGCCTGCCAAGCAGGAGATGGGAGAAGATGAATTTCAATGAAAATGTCCACCTGAAGGACATGGCTGATCGAAATATTTTCATCTTAAAACAATGAAAAATCATATTTCGTCAAAATGTACCTGTTTTCTCTGAGAGGTACTGGTTTCATGAGTAATTTAACATGAAAACAGCAATCCTGGCTAACCAGCACCTGGTCAAAGAGACAGCTCAGCTTTGTGATTTGTTTGATGCACATGAAGGGCACAGAGGTGGACCTGACCCTCAGGCTGGTGCAGTAACACTACTGCTATGAATTTCTCTGTGAAAAATGTTCATTCCCACCCCTCTTGGGCTGCAAATCAGTGCTGTGTGGATCAAAGAAATCAATGTCCTGTTGGTCACAGCAAGAGTAGGTGCCCGGACTGAATGAAAGCAGATGGACGTTTCTCAGTGTTGCCAAGGGCTGTGACTCCACTTTGACATGTGGGGAGACTGCAGGAGCCTCAATGCAGGGTGAAATTTGAAATACAGTGAAGCAACGCTTATCTCTTATTTGTGAATAGGTGCCCCAGGGCCCAAAGGAGAGAAAGGGATGTCTGGAGCCAGTGAGGAAGGGAGCCAAGGACCCAGAGGCAGAACAGGTAGAGTGACCACAACCTCTATTTATTGATCCAGCAAGGCCATGTGATGGCAACCAGCTCTCAGATTCAAAGCATCATCCAGCTGAAGGAGCACTGTGGTGGGGTTGGACTGACCTTCCCACCACAGCCCTGCTGGCAGCATCCTTGGTTCCTCTCTGCTAAGATGCAAGAGATTACTCCAGGCAGCTTCTTCCCTCTGGTACCCATTCCCAGGGGATGATGTATTTTAAGGACCTGAGACACATCCAGGCAGTTTTAGTTTTGCTGCCTTTTTGCATGCAAGACCAGATGCTCAGGAGATAGAAGCTCTGAAAATTCAGCTCGTGGAACATAAGGGTTTGTGAGTAATCTGTGAGGATTTGGCGTACTCCTCCACCCTGATCCCTGCTACTTGGGGTCTGTGGGAAGTTTTCCACTGGCATAACAAACCAGGCACTGTCAAAAGAGTGCAGTCAAACACATTCTTCATTTCATTTTCTATAGCTGAGATGTGAAGACACAAACCCCAATGACTCTGGGATGGATCCTGGGGTTAAGGTGATTCTCTGCATTAACGTGTAGGTGGATTTTGGGTTCTCATAACCAGGCTCCAGTTTCAGCCAAGCTGGGCACCCTTAAGGTCAAGAATACTGGGATTCAGTTACTGGGATTCAGAACATGTTTTCCAACAGGCAGGTCCTATTTGTCCACCAAAATGAGGAAGCCATGCTCAGAAAATTACCTGCCATGTAGGATGGAGGAAAATACAGAAGAGGTATCACACTGCTAACGCAGATGTGCTACAGCTTACAGTGCTTCTCCTTCTGCAGGCCCTCCAGGAGAAGTTGTGCAGGGAAAACCAGGTCCGAAGGGTTACCCTGGGAATGCCGGTCCTCCAGGTTTCCCTGGTGCCAGAGGGCAGCCTGGGCAGCCTGGGTATCCAGGGGGCTGTGATATCTCTGGATGTTATGAGGCCGACAGAAGAGGTAAGTCCTGACTATGTCAGTACAGAAGTTATGATTTTATGGCTGGTCTCTGGTTACTTCTCTTCAGCCAGGCAGAGACCTTTGTTCATCCTTCAGGCACCATCAGTGCTGCAAAGCCTCCTCTGAAAAGCAGTCAGGGTGATTCCCATGCAATCCACATGGATAAAAGCCAGCTCCATGGGCTGTTCCTCAGCCATCTTTCAGGGATTAACACATAACTGCAGCAGTAGTCAGGCAGGTGGGGAGTGATCATGGGGAATCAGTTCTTCATGTCCCCAGCAATGTTTCCATGGGGGATGGAGCGAGGAACAATTCCTCAGTTCCTACATTTACATTTCATGGAGGCTCAGTGGTACAAAGACCTGGGCGATGAAGAAATTCACTGGCATGGAACAAAAGGTTTACAAGGGAAAGGGATTAATTCTGTGCCATTCCTTCTCAGACCTTGACACTGATTTATTCATTTGCTCAGTGGCTTCATCCTTTCCACACACAGGTTTTGTCCCCTGATGGCTGGGGAGGAGGCGGCTGAAGACACTGCTTTTCCCTGGAAATCTCTGGAAGAAAACTCCACACACTCCAAAAGAAGCAGCAACCCGAATAGCAGATGTGTTATGTTTTTTTAATGCTCCATCATTTCTGTATGGACAAGTCAATCAAACTCCACAGCCACAGCCTTTGTCTGGGGGAGCCATCTGTCTGCACAACTGCAGTGCTCCAACTCACATCGCACGTCCCACAGCGAGAAAAAAGGCACAGCTGGACACTCAGGCTGACAGACTTGCAAGAAGAAGAAATAGTGTATTGAAATGATCAGAAATAACAGATAATTTCTGCCTGTTTGTCTGATTGTGGTTTCTCTATGTCCATTGTCGTTCTGTGTCCCCAGCACAGAGAAGAATAGCACCTCATGACCAAAGAGGCAAATCCACTGGAGTAAAGCTGCATTTTCTGCTGGCTGCCAAGGTAACAAAGTCTAGCTCCATCTTGGCTCTTTCTGCTTTTGGCAGAATGCTGATGGTTTCCTTGCAGGGGTGTTTTGTACACCAACATTGCAGCCAGAAATCACCTCACTGTGATGTGGCAAACCACTTCCACTCCTTCTCTGGGGCTTGGTAACTCAGGCAAAGCCTTACATGAGTCACAAACGTGTGCTGAGAGGAGCTGGAGATTAACCTACTGCCTTTTCCATGTCTCTCTCCTGCAGGCTGAGTAGCTACTTTACATTTTATCAAGTGGAATACTGAATAGCTCCGAGTCTGGCTTTTACCCATATGACATGGAAGTAATTGTCATGTTACACCCCTTTCCTTGCCATCAGCTGAGATGTGTCTGCAACAAACCATGCAGATACGGAGAAAAATGTTCCTCCTTCTTTGCAAACACTGCTTCAGGCTGTGCTGGATCACTGCCTATAACCTGCCCCTGCTTCAGAAACAAACCTTCCTGAGCTCTGATTTAAACCCTAACCCTACAGCAGAGGGGCACAAAAAGTATCAGTACAGGTTTTTCAAAGCTGTTAAGAGGTAAAAAATGGAGCATCGTGCACATTCCTGTGTATTTCTTCTGGATGTGTAATTTCTGCAATTACATGCAGGCTGGCAGCCTGGGTGTTCATACAGCTACAGCCAACCTTTGAAAATTTGGCTGCAAATGTATCACATTTAGAAAGCAGATTGCCACATCAATACCAAGGAGAAGAGGTTTACCTTAGGAGAATTGAGTTTTTTAGACAATGAGTCCAAACATTATTTCTTCCTGTGATTAAGGAAAAGTCCTATAGAGCTAAGAAAATCTGCTAAAGGAACATCGGAACATGTCAGACTCTTGTGGGAGCCACCCTGCAACAAAAGTGAGATAAAATATGGTTACTGCATCCTGTAAGTATTTAAAGTAGTCCTTGGCTTTACATGTGTTCATTCTCTAGAAACTCCCAAGAATTAATATTTTCAGTATGACATACATTCCCTTTGGAGAATACAGGAAAATGCACAGAAATGCCGCTCTGATAGAAGTAACATTTCTGTTCACTGTGGAGCTCTCCAGACTTGTCTTGCCATATAAAATGGAAACCTTTCAGCTCAGATGAAGAGTTGTTGCAGACAGAGCTCCAGTCAGAAGAAAAAGGAGAGGTCAAAGGAGCTGGAGGTTCCAGCACAGCAGGAACACAGTGTTCGGAAGAGACACATTCACAGGAACACCCTGCACAGGTGTTGGGAGTTGAGGTGTTGTGTGACCTGTTGATACAGGTCAAAGAGCTTTGGAACTGTGCTTTACCTATTCCTTGGAAAAAAAACCCAACAAACAAAGCAAACCTGCATTAAGTTGGTTCAGAATGGTTCTGAATTTAGCACTGAGTGTAAACTCCAAAGCTGTGATAACTGGCAGGTGAAAGCAGTGGGCAGCAAAGGCAGGGAGGTAAAAGGAGTGCCTGCAGAGCAGACCTGAAGATTATTACCATGAAATGGTCACAAAGTGGGGAAGGTGAGCAGTGCAGTGAGGAATATCTGCATTTGCAGGTAATTACTCTTCTTTTCTGACTTAAGCCAGTGCAGCCAATTTCCCAGTTCTGAACTTGCTGTTCTGCCTCTTCAAATTAGTGACTGCAGGTGATTTGAGACAGAGCTCCTTTATGTTTCTTTATCAACTGTTTTTTAAAATTGCTCACGTTCCCTCACTGCCTGTCTTGGGATATGATCCATTTTGATAGAATTTCAAGTAACATTTGCTTTTGTCTGATTATTTCAGATACAACAGGAAGGGTCAGGCTTTAACACAATTGGGTCCCAGCAGGGCTATTGATTAGGAGACAGACAACCTGCACAAACAATTTGCCCATTTATCTTCCTAAATTTTGTCCCATGAGTAGTTTTATTTACTTGAAATCAAGGATATTTAGTCCAGGAAGTGTCACAGAGCCTGTGCCAAAGCTTTGTAACCCAATTCCTTGAGCCAAAGAGCTTTTCTGCTGGGAGATTTTGGGCACTGAGAGTTTGACCCACCTGGTGTAGGTGGATTCTGGCAGAGGCTGAGAACCTTACAATGACAGATATTTTTGCTAGAGCATCTTTTTGAGGTGTTATCTCTGTCTCAGGAGTAAGATATAACCACAGGAGTAACCAGCAATGCTGTTAACAAGCAGCAGAGATTGTTATGCCTTTTCTCCATGACTCAACAGCTTGGCTGGACCAGAATTAAAGGGCTGGAAACAAAAAGATATCCTGGGAGAGGAGGAAAGGTCTCATTGATGGATATCACTGCAGGGGGGGAGGGCCAGGTGGGACCATCGAGCCAGGTGGGGCTGTTATGGGGGTGGCTTTCTAAGGACTAAGCATGAATCTTGCATCTCACAGCTGCATCTCTCTGCTTGTCTGTCTCTACACCAGTGAATTTCCTTGAGTCCAGTTTCTTGATAAATGTCTAGAGAAACTTATCCAAAAGGGAGGTGTTATAAGCTATGTGGATTAGCTCATCGGGGAATGAGATGGAAATCAGCCCTGAAAATGCTGGGGAAATGGGGATTACATTGATCATCCTACCAGCCAGCTGCAGACAAAATACCCTGCATCCTCTGTGGCTGGGAAGATGATAAGGCAAAGTGAGCATTAGGGAAGCAGAAGAAAGAAGAAGTAGGGAAAAACAGAACAATGGAGGTAACTGAGGTTGTTACAGTCATTTTTCTTCCATTCATGCCCAAAGGAGCAGTACTGGAAGGAAAGCATCAAACACCATGGCAAGGATTCAGTCTCTCCTGCACAAGTAAAACAGAAAAGATCATCATCCATATCTGCTGTCTTTGATGCCTTTGGGGTCTCTGAGCTTAGTTTTGCACTCGAACCTGAAAACCATTTACTTTTCTGTGGATCTTTGCCAAGAAACTTTTAGAGCTCTTGTTGTGTCCCACTCTTGCTTCCTCACTCTTCTTCTGATGCCAGCTTGTTCACTCAAGTCCTGGAAATAATTTCTGAGCTGGGAACATTACAAATGCCAGCAGTCTAGCTGCATGCATTTTCCCGGAGTCTTTCATATGCTAAAAACCCCTCTTTGTGTTCCATGGGTTTGAAATAGCACAATTATTCATTATTCTACAGTTATAGTCTGGTTCATGTCCCAGTTTTATTCCAGTTTCTGATCATTGAATCCTATGGAGGGATAGCATCCTCCTAAACAACCTCTAAGATGGAATAACCTGCCTAAGAAAGAGCAGTAGATGTTGTTTCCTATTTTCTCCCCTCAGACTTTAAAAAGAGGCACGTCAGAAGCAGAAACAAGAATTTATTTGAACTTTAACCTGGGAAACTACTAATGCAACATGAGAAGAACTGTAGTTATCAGTGAACGAAAACTGCTATGACATTAACAAAGCAGAGGATGCCACAGACCTGGCCTACCCCAGCTTCTCCCCAAACACCAGTGACACCTTTGTAACTGGTTTCAGTTGACACTTCTCATCTTGTCCTGCCAAACCCTGTGATCCTGCAGTGGCACTGACTCTTCAGGGACAAAATCACATCCTTAGCACTCCTAACCACACCTGATACTTCTGATGTGCTAACGGAGCTCTTTCCTCCTCCCCCTCCTGCATGGCAGGGCCATTCTGCCCGGGGTTTCATGTCCTGCTGTGTTGTAGTCAAAGTGCCATGCTGCCCTTCACACTGTGTGCACTGGCCATAACTTCGAGCAGAAAAGGTGAGGATTGGAGATGAACCCTTTGCTGTGACCAAAGGACAGCCTGTGCCTGTCCCTACTGAACTTCCCAATATGCCACCTTAAACATTTGGCTCTTACTCTGTCCTTAAACCTCTATCAGTTCTCCTGGTGCCTCCAAACCATTCCCTTCTGCCCTCAGGGGCCCAGCAGCAGCTGTTGCTGTCCAGCCACCCTGGCTTGGCTTTGGCTGTCGCTCCCATGTTTGCTGGGACATGTGAGCAGAGACTCGAGCTGCTGCTGACTCAATCCCAGTTGGAAACTGCTGGTGCTTTCACTGCTAAAAATGTGCATGCACAGCCAAGCCTCCCACCTGCTCCGTTGTTAGTGATTCTCATGTGTTCAGGAGGGGGAGGAGGAGGAGGAGGGGGAGGCAGAGGGAGCTCAGAGCAGCTGTTGTGGGCATTGCTGTGATATGATGCCCCTGACCCAGCAGTGCCCAGGGTTAGAAATCTGCCACCTTCATGATCCTTTTGTCAGTGCACTCAAAATGTGAAAAGGTGCTGGAGAGGGCTCAGGCTGCTCCTGTGACCCCGTCGTGGCAGTGACAGACCGAGAGGCGGCCCTGCTGTGTCACAGCCCTGCACACAGACTGCAGCTGTGCTGGTACATCTATGCACTAGACCTTGAAGATGTTCGACTGTTTGTTTTCCTTTCATTGCTATAAGCAAACTCACTGACTGTGAAAAGGGATAAATTAGCATCTCCAAAGGCTGAGTCTCTCTTCATTCTGAAAACAAGCAACGAGGAACAGCAGCTCGGCTCCCTCATCCTCCCTCCCTCCCCATGCTGTGCCAGCACAGCTCTTCGTGGAACTGGCCCAAATCACGGCTACTCCGGTTTTTTTGTGAGCCAATAAGATTTTAAGCACTTGGCTGAGTCTGTGAACACAGAGGTCAGTTGTAGTTTCTTAGCTGAGGCCTCACAGGCTGATCACTGCATTGATTTTTAACCTGCGTTGTTTGGGTTGAGTGCAGTAACTTGAAATTCAAAGAAGTCCCTAAACCACATTGTTTCGGTTCCAGCATTGCTGTCACGAGCCTGAGCAGCTCTGTGCTGCTCACTGAGCCATGTGGCAGGAACAAGCCTCATGTACCAGGCTACCACACAGGGGTGACACGTCTCGCCTGGGGTCTCGCCTGGGGTCTCACCTGGCTCTGGCTTCTACCACCACCATCTGTGCTGGTCTCCAGGCAGCTGCCTGCCTCTCCTGGTGTGTATTCCCCTAAATTCAGGGCACGGTTAACTTCCCAGTGCCCAGTCAGTCTCGTGTGTGCTGATCCCAGCTGTGGTGTGTGGTGGAGGGGCTGGGCAAAGCCCAGATCCCAGAGCTGCCAGCCTGGCCTTTACAGCAGATCCTGGGGCAAGCTGGATTTTTAGACCACATCTGCCCTTGCCTGCACACAGAAGTGAAATGTTCATAAGCTCTTATGCTTCTGAGAGCTCTGAAGGAAGCAGGGAGACTCTGGGCTGTGGGCTGTACCCAGCTGGCACCCAGCAGTGAGGATGGGATTGGTGAGCCAGACCAAACTGAGCTGGACAGACTGAAACACAAGAAGTTTCACCTCAACGTGAGGAAAATCTGCTTTACACTGAGGGTGGCAGAGCACGGAGGCTGCCCAGGGAGATCACGGAATCTCTCTCTCTAAATAACCCACTGTAGGTGACCCTGGCACATTTCTTTATTATCCTAATGTCATCCTGGACTTCTATTCTGGCTTCCCCATGTCTAGGTATCTTCTCCACATACAACAGGGGTTTTACAGCTCAGAGTGACCCTCTGCTGTCTTGCAGAAGCCATAACTTGGATCCAGGAGATTTCCTCTGAAAGTACACTAAAGTGTTATCAACACGGTCCCAATCTTAACCCCAAATCCTCCCTCCATTTTCATGATCCTCATTCAGCCCCAGTCTCCACAGCTTCTGGAGGGCACTGGCCAAAGTGAAATCTGTATAAAATCTGCATCTAATGATCACTGTTGGTCACAAGCAATTATTTAAACCTTTCCAGTCTCTCTGCCTTTACCAGCTGAACACAGACCACATCCTGCACAGGTATCCCAAATCTGGAACTTTATTTATAAAATGACTCATACAGGGACACACAGTCCTGAAAGACTTCAGCCTGACAGGGCAAAATCACTGGGCAGGGCACAGTGAGACTGCTGAGGATGACTGGAGCTATTGCCAGGGGCTGGTTTGTGGATGCAGAGCCCCTTCTGTGCTGCTTTACGGATAAGCTTGTGTTCTTACACTGCTGGGTATATGCCAATGAACGCCACCATGCTATGTACAGACTTTGATAAGAACTTTTCCCCTAAATTAGATGGAGGAGATGAAAATGGCTTGGCAAAACAATGCAACCTTGGAAAGGATTCCCTTAGAGCTCAGGAGCAGCTCAAGTGTGGACGAGCAGTGAATTATTCAAAGGGCTGCCTCCACTTCTCTGTTCTCTCCTTCCAGGTGAACTAAAATCCATAGAGTGGGATAGTGGGACAATACTTTCTTCCCTTTGGTGCTGTATTTAGATCATTCCTGCCAGCCACGGTGGGAGAAAGAGCCCAACAGTTCCCAGCAAACACACAATGATGAACATCCAGAGGAAGATCCTGTCGATGACCATTGCAACGTACTTCCAGTCCTCCTTCACCTGGAACACAGAGGGGAAAGGCCAATCATTAACATTTACTTGAGATTAAAATTTGTGAAAACTCTTAGACCTTGACTCCAAAATAGGATATTTTCATATAATTCCAGAGATAGGAGGGGAAGGTCTCGCTCATACTTAGCAGTCCTATAAAATGACAAAGGTTTATTCTATCAATAACCTGAGAGATTCCCAGACTGCAGGGGTGTGTGTGTGTGAAGTCACAAATCCCTATGGATGACAGACACACCCCCGTGGATAATTAAGGTTCTCTGCACACTCACTCTCCCATTTTCCATGAGCAACAACTGTAACTGGGTGTTACAGTGAGGCTGTGATTCAAGTTGGAGAGGGTGGGGGGTAAGATTCCCCACGCTCATAAAAAGATTTGCTTACAGATTAACAAAGCCAAACTCTTTCTGTGAAGGGATTTACAGCTTTGGGTGAATAAGCAGGGAAAACAAGCCAGCAAAAAAAAGCACCCTCACCCTCTGTTTTCCCCATTTTTGCCTTGCTGTAGGAGGATTTTCCAGCAATTCCTCTCGGGGGAGGTCTAGTACCATGAGGCAGAATGGTAAATGGTTGCTTCATTAAGAAACCATACACATATGAAAACTTCTTCTATTACATTGCTGTTATTCATTTCTTTCCCAGAGAGAGGCCTGATCAGATGGCAAAGTTCTGTTTGATATGACTGTACCCATTATAATTTCCTACAACTTCCCACTTGGTGATTAATAGGCCCGAGGGCTGAAATTCGGCATGCTGCCGTGTTCTTTGGAGAAAACATCTCAGCAGGAGCCTGCTCAAACCTCTTCAGTGGCTGTGAGTGGTGAAAGGAGCAGGGGATGGCAAAGTTGCCAAAAATGCATCTTGGTAAAGGAAGCAATCCAGATATCAGTGAAATGCCATTTGCAGCAGAGGATGTTTCCAGGTACAGAGGTGTTGCTCAGCTCCTTGGCTCAGTGAGCAGATTGGTGAGCTGGGAAATGAGGCACGCACTGGAAACCATATTACATTATCTCTGGACAAAGCATTTTCAATTTCAGGAACACCTGAACGTTGTCAAAAGCATAAGAATGGGTTCAATGTTTTCATGCAATGGATAGATTTATTCCTTTTAAAACCAGCATAAAGTTAAGCCAGCCTTTACTATGGAATAGGCAGAGAAAACAATCAGGTTCATCCTGCATCTTGTCGCCTTCTTGGGGAAAATCATGTTATTTTATGATTGTACAGCCCTCTGCACAACCATCTATAATTAGGGTAAGTAAAAAAAAATAGTGACCCTTGAAATCAAAAGGAATTGTCTCATCCCAAGCTTCTATAATCTACTTGGGTTGTGAACTGTAATTTATTCAAATTTATGAGAGCATGTACTGCCAGGACAAAGGGAAATGGCTTTAAACTGAAATAGAGTACTTTAGATTAGAAAAGAAGAAGAAATTCTTTACTGTGGGGATGCTGAGGCCCAGGCACAGTTGCCCAGAGAAGCTGTGGCTGCCCCATCCCTGGAAAGTTCAAGGGCAGGTTGGATGGGGCTCTGCTCAGGGCAGGTGGAATGAGAAGAGCTTTAAGGTCCCTTCCAACCCAAACAACCCTGTGATTTTACAGTTCTGTGGAAAGAGCTCAGTGGATAACTCCCCTTTGCTGCACCTATTTTCTGACCTATTCATCACTTGCTGAGAGTTGGAGTCTCTGATGCTTAAAATTCCTCATGAGAAAGGCATCTAAGCAAGCTCTGGATGATTGTTTTTATGGGATTAATGTCTCATGACGCAGCCAACGTGTTAAGAAAATCTGAAATTTACCACCTGATGTCCAAGTGGAAAGCTGGATTGAGTAAATAATGCCTCATTCTGGTAAAATAACTTTCTTTGAATATTTATGCTAGTAAAAATAAGTGCTAGGTCACACAAAGAAAAGAAACTTGATGAGTTTCTCTCTGAGCAAAGAAGAGGAAAGTGGGCGAAGAAGAACAACTTGGACAGAAATTTGCTTTCTAATGTAATGATGTATGCAGAAATACTGAGCCCATCTTGAAAATGATAGCTGGGGGTGATCAGATGTTTGTAAAATCAATACCCCGCTTCAGACTGAGAGCACAGAGGGTGAAATTGGAAATTATGGGGAGATAATGAAAAAAAAAAAAGAAGATGAGTGAGACAAAATGATCTGGATTTTTTGTTTTGTGTTCTGCCATCACTGTAGCATTTCCCCGTGGTCCAGCACCCCACGTGGGGTCTGATCCGCAGACGTCTCTCTGACATCCATGCAGCTGTCAACATCTGCCACCACAACTCTTGACCTCTATTTTGATTAGTTTTTAAGCAGCTCACTCAAAATTATTTTTGGGAAACAATCAGGGGAAACACCAGCTGACTCCCCCACTCTCAAATTTCCGAAAAGCATGTATCTGCAGCTCTTCCCTGGGCCAGCTCCTTGTGGGTCTGAGCCTCAGGATTTGAGTGGAGGATTGAGGTGCCTTGGTAACATCTGATCCCCAGGACCTGGACTCTGCAACACAGATTAGAGCAGTCCCAGGTGGTTTTATTGTACTTTGTTAAAAATAACCCAGTGAGATTATCCTGCTTCCTCCCCCTCAGCCTTATTCCTTCCCATTTTATTTTTAAAAGTCTTCATACCAGAGTATTCCGGAGATGCACACAGCCCTGGACAGATCCATTTCCCAGATGGTGCTGGTGGTGTGTGGTTATTTTGGCTGATGTGTGCCATGGAACTTGTTTTGCCTTTCAGTCTGTAATTAATTTCTAATGGCATTTCCATCATACGCCGGGACAATTCCGCCGTGCATTTTCCCCAGTGTCCCATTGTGCCTGCATTGTTTGCAGATATCTTTCTGTAACAAACAACTGCCTCTTGCATTTCCCATTTTCTCTTTGCTGGAGCACTTAATTAAATGAGCTATTTACTTTTAATTTAGAAGCACTGCCCCTGTGGCAAAGGAGCTTTAGAAAAAAAAAAAAGACAGGAACTTAAAAGAAGCTCTGCTCTCCTTCTGGGAAGGTGAATGTCCCTGGAAATATTGCCCACAAGACTGCGAGATGTGTCTCAGTAGCTGCATCAGAGGTGCCTGCTGATAGATTTATTGAAGACTTCCATGAAGAAATACCACAATTTGATTTTAAGATGAAAGCAAATTTCTGAGTACTGATATTTTTCCCCAATAAATTCTCATTTCATTACATCAGTTCTGCTCCTCACAGTACATTTCAGTTCCAGAATATCATTTTCCTTCTTCTTTTTCATTTCCACCAGGAGAAAAAAATTTTGCTTTCCTACTTGATGTTACTTGGGTCCAGGGAGAGAAAATAGTGCAGCCCCACACTGGAGTCAGCATTACCCCCTCTATCTGAAAACTCAAGCTCTGCCTTCTGTGCCAGCCACAGCTACTGTGGAATAGTGGAGAAAGGTCACCCCCAGTCCCCAGG
The DNA here is from genome assembly GCF_965178545.1 of Coloeus monedula. NCBI lineage: Eukaryota > Metazoa > Chordata > Aves > Passeriformes > Corvidae > Coloeus > Coloeus monedula. The sequence goes on along the minus strand of NC_138797.1, from coordinate 10,381,755 downwards.
AGAACCCACAAACCTGCCCACAGCTCATTGCTGGATGTTTTCCTGGTTCCTTTTCTCACAGCCTGGGCTGGCAGGAGGTTGGGTCAGAGACCAAAGGCTCAAAAGTGCTCCTTTTCTTCTTCTTTTGATGTTTAGTGCTGTAAATAGCTTTCTCTTCAGGATAATCACTTCATTTCAAGAGGGAAGAGCAGCAGAAGGTATCAGAAGAAAATTTGTGGCTTATGAAGACTGCTTCATTTAAAAAAATTAAGAGGAAGGAACCCAAAATACTAATTGAGTCCATTCTTGATAACACCAACCAGCTCAGCATGGAGAATAATTTGAAAGGGGAACTGTTATTGGTGTAATATTATTTCATTTGCACTGTGGGGAAAAATTGAGTTAAACTGAACTGACATCCATGGGTTTACTTGTGATTACTGCCAGGGGGAGAGAGCAGAGTTTAATTCCTGCACTCCTAATGTGCTTCTGAAGTGCTTTACTCTGGCAAGGGGTTTTGGACTGGCAGCTAATGAAGATGAGGATTCACAGCTCATCTCTGCCACAGATTTGTTCTGTGACCTTGAATAGGAGGTTTGTGTTTTGGCTGTAACTCCTCAACATAAGGAATAAACAGTTCCTTCCTCAAAGGGATGCTGTGAAGTGAAATCCATTGAAGAACAGAGGCCCTTAACTATGATACCAAAGAGTATAGAAATGGACAGGAGTATTTAAGCTTTTCATGCTGCTGCTCAGTGCGCAGTGCTGTGAAAAATGCAAATAAAAGATGCTCTCTCCATGCCTAGGAAGTCTTGTATAAATGCATTATGTCTTGCACTGATTCTAAATCTGAAGAAATTTAAACTGTAGGCAAAGCTAAAAAGCACCTTTGCGTACGGATCTGCCCAGGAAAAGCTAGATAAGTCTTTTCTTTAATAAGATGACTAACTTCAGGTTATCTTGTGCCTGCCTTCATTATGGCCATAATTACTAGCACACTGTATCCATAGTCCTGCAGGAAAGAGCTACAAGAGCTGTGAAGGGATGTGGCATTTGTTGGGTGCATCGCTATCTCCATGAAAAGAAATCCTTTCAGCTTCTACTTCCTTTATTTGTAGGCCTATTTACCTCCACAGAATAAGCAGGAAATTTGTTCCCCCACCTCCCTGCACAGAGCCAACTGCTCCAATGGAAGTCCACTAATGGGGAATCACATCATGATATGAGAGCAGAGCTAAACAGCCCCTGCAATATCCCCACGCTACTACAGCTTCCCACACCCACAGCCTGCTTGGGCAATTTGCTTTCCTGGGCTCCACAGTCAGAGTCAGTGATTAATAAAAAGCAGAGAGTGTGAATTCCCTGCTCGCCAGAGGCTTAAATAAAAAGTAATTCTCTGTTCTGATGAGATGGCTGCGTTTTGGGTCTCTCACAATCCTAACTGTATCTCTGCTACCTAACAACAACTTTACTCTTATTTTCTGCAGGAGAATCCATTGTTCTAGAGCAGCCCTGAGCATGACCTGGTTGTGCAACCCCCTTGGCACTCGTGCAACGACCTCAAGGACATCTCCAGCAGTGCCTGCAATGGCCAAAACCCGCAACAGAGGGATGGCTGAGCCTGCATCACACACTCTGCACAGCTCAAGGCTTCATACAGCTCCCTTAGCAGGTGATTTTTGACTTTCTGAAGGAGAGCAGGCTCCGTTGGAATACTTACTGAGAAATCTGCATCCTCCGCCCGCAGGTGGTCTGCGATGTAGTGAACCCCTTCCACTGCCAGCTTCAGGGCTGGGGACATCAGCACAAGGTGTTGCTCTTTGGCGCTGTGGCTCTTGCTCCCCTGGGCTGCTGTGCCGGCTGCCTCACCCTTTTTGCACTTACACTTGCACTGAGGGGGCTTGTGCTGGGGCTGCTCCCCATTGAGGTGGCACCGCTGGGATGCTGGAGAGCCACTGGAGTGGCCATTGGTCTGGGAAGAGTCCTCCTGCAGGTAGCAGTACTGGATGCTCCGGGACCTGCAGCGGATTGTCCCCGCCTCTGCCTTGTTGGGGCTGTACATCTGCTGGACACTCAGTGACCTGCCTTTCAAGGCAGAGGTGGCCTGGGTGTCTCTCGGGGGGTGGCAGGAGGGCTGTGGAGAGGAGCAGGTCACCTGTACGGGCTCTGGGTGCAGCACAGAGTACTGCCCAGAGGGGGACCTGCAGATGGGCTGAGGCTTGGCTGGCTCCTCAAGGTGGGCACAGAAGGAAGAGGTGGGTGATGGCTCATTGCTCTGGGGGCTGGGGGAGGATGAGGTAGTGAAGTTGGGTTCCACGTCGATCTCGGACCAAAGCTTTGGCGCGTTGGTTATTTTGTGCATGGACTCAATGAGCTTCTTGCAATTGTCTTTCACTGTGGAGGGACGTTTCATGAAAAGGATCCGTGGGACTACATCAAGGAAGACCCTCCTCACCCAGTCTGGCATCGTGTGGGTACGGGGGGAGCGGTGGTGCACATTGAGCACAAAGACGGTGATGATGATAGACAAGGTAACAAATATCATGGTGAAGAGGAGGTACTCCCCAATCAGAGGGATGACCAAGGAGGTGGATGGGATGATCTCCGTGATGAGCAGCAGGAACACAGTGAGGGACAGCAGCACGGAGATGCACAGGGTTATCTTCTCTCCACACTCAGAGGGCAGGTAGAAGACCAGGACGGTCAGGCAGGAGATCAGCAGGCAGGGGATGATCAGGTTGATGGTGTAGAACAGCGGCAGCCTCCGGATAATGAAGGAATAAGTTATATCGGGGTAGATCTCTGTGCAGCACTCATATTTCTTGCTGTTGTAATTGCCCACGGCATTGATGATGACCCACTCTCCACTCTCCCAGTAGTCCAGCTGGTCCACGTGGCTGTGCATGCTCACCAAGTCTATCTTGGCTTTGTCGTAGGTCCAGGAGCCAAACTTCATCGTGCAGTTTTGCTGGTCAAAGGGGAAGAAGGTGACATCGATGCTGCAGGAGCTTTTATAGATAGCAGGGGGCATCCACTTAATTCTCCCGTCGTAGAAGAGGTGAGCCTTGGTCAGGTGGGTGACTGCAAAGTCACCGTCAGCACTGGGAACAGATGGAAGATAAAAAAAACCCTGAGACTTCTCTAGGACATGTCAACTCTGTTAAGGAAAGAGGATATTTAGTCCCTGGCTTCCTGATGACCTGAGAGATGCAAGAGACACATCATGTCCAAACACTGGATCCATCCACTCAGTCCAGTGGACTTTGAACTCTTGGTTTACACAAGCCCTGGAATGCATGCAAATACCAGCTTTTCCCTGGCATAAGTCAGTTCCTTGGTGTGATTTGTTTTCCCCAAAAGTGTCCCGTAAGTGCTCTGGAATGGGGTAAGTTTGTTTTAGAGGTGGGAGGAAGTACTATCAGGTAGTGTAGCTGTGGGCTCTGCAGAATTATTTGTGACAGCTGCTAAAAATGAAAGAGTGTTGGGTAATCATTCAGTCTTTTATGTGAAAAACAGCAAGAAAATCCTATTAATAGGAATAAAGAACATTAATCTTTTGATTTCCCAGTCAGGAAGAGAACTGTCTTTTGTGGTGTCTTATCACAAGGACTCTCAGCTGGGGTCTGTGTGGTGGTATCAGATAAATAGATAACAGTACAGGACTTTGTATTGGAATTGTATGAATAAACTGTATTTTCCAGGCTCTTGGAGGAAGAAGCCGAGTTACAAATAGCAGCACTGCCAGACAATGGGGAGGCTGTGCAGAGCAGAGGAAGAGAGTTTCTGCTAAAAACTTGAGATGAATTATTCAGGCTGATATAGATAGAAAGCTCTCTGCACCTGCCCAGTCCTTCCGGCTGTAGCCAGCCCAGTCTGCAGTCGGCAAAATCCCTGGGCCCTGCTCTGCTGCTCCAGTGCCCAGATGTGCCCTGACAGCAGCCACACAGTGACAGGGGTCACATCTCTCCTCCTCCCCACCAGCAGCAGGATCATCAAAACAGGGAGATCCAGCAGAGCTCCTCAAGCTGCAGAAGGCAGAGGAACTTTCTAAATTAATTTCTTTAGGAGACCATCCATTCATTTATAAGCAAAACTGAAAAACGAAAAGACTTTTTGATAGTTTCATGGAATCATAGAATCATGGAATGCTTTGGGTTGGAAAGGACCTTAAAGACCATCTCATTTCGACTCCCTGCCATGGACATTTTTTTTTTTTCCCTTCCTCTCTCCCACGTTGCTCCAAGCCCCGTCCAACCTGGCCATGAACAATTCCAGGGTTGGGACAGCCACAGCTTCTCCGGGCAGCCTGTGCCAGGGCCTCACAACTCACATCACGTATTTCTTCTTGCCCTGTGAAACATCCCAAAAATGAGACTGGTGTATTATTGAGAAATAGTGGCAGGATCTGGCCCTAGCTGAGCTGCCTTGGCTAACACGGTTTCTGGGCAGAGATGGAATATGTCCCCAATCCTCAGGATCACAGCCCAGATGTCGTTGAGACAATTTTCTAGGCTGCTTGAATTAATGGAAAAATAAACTCAGAATTCTTGTGTGGTGTAGAACCAGGTTATACTAAACTCTTCTTTGTTCTTTGTGGCAGATTTTGGAAAAACAAAAGAACACAAAAGGACACGGTGCCTTTTGACCTATAAATGGAATTTTTTCTAAAGATTTAAAACACTTATTAAAAAAAAAAAAAAAAGGAAGGGGAAACTATGTACAAGACTCTCCCAAAGGGATTAAAACAAAATCAGCACCGTGATCTACTCTGAAGCAAATAAACCTGAGCCATTGTACAGTCCATCCAGCTCCTGTCTTACCTCTTCATTCTTAAATCTAAGTTACACTTCAGAACATGTGATTTTGATGAAAACCACTTCTTTTTTTTCTCCTGGGTTTTGCCAGGAGCACAGTAAAGCCAAATTGAGACATTAAATATGCACAGCAAGTGACAGTCCAGTGCTTGCTGTTCTCAGTGGTTTTCTGCTTAAATCTCAATAGGAATATGGAATCCAATTCTGCATTTAATGATATCTCTGAGGCATGATTAAATCGCTCATTAATGGAGCAATATTTATAATTGATCTTATTAGAGAAAAGGGATTATGAGCATCCACTATGAGTGTTTCCCTTCTTAGGTAGAGCAGTGCCTAAGTGGCTGGGTAAACAACACAGGTGTGCATTTTTCCTTCAAAAACTCTTGGAAAAGAACACGAAGCTCCTGCTAAGATGCCATCCAGGAATGATAATAATTCATGTAACTGTGTTTCATTCCCAGAAATGCCTTCCCTGGCAGTTTTGCAGTTTCTATGTGATCAGCCACACTCCTCTTCTGCAAGTGTAGATGGAACCATTGTGATGCTGCAGATCTTGTGTGTCACTTGTTTCTGGAAACTATCTGCTTTTTTAAAAAGGAATGTATTTTTAAATTTTTTAATTGCTCATCTAACAAACCCAGCTTCATCCTCGGTCCTCTTTGGCTCACATGTTACTACAAATAACACTGGCACTGCTTTCCAGGCTGGATTTTGCCTGCAGTGCCATGGCAGGAGTGAAACCAGCTGCAGAGTAGCTCCTCGGATTTAGCCTGCTATTGACTCTGAGGAGCCACAAAACACCCTGGGATGCTCCTGCCTCACCCATCTAACAGGACTAGGAAGGAATTCCTGACTTTACTGGGTGTGTTTGGACTTCTCACTGCAGTTCAACGTAGAGGAGTTTGTAAGTAGGGTAAATCAGCCATGCTGTGTACAAAGAATATAACCCAGCTACATCATGCAAAGGCAGTGCTCCCACTTGTCTCACCCTTCATGCATCCATATATTTTTGCCTCCTTCTGCAAGCTTTCCACCCACACTGGACCTTCAAGCATATGTTTACTGGACTGGAAGCTGTGCCTGCTGGCACCCTGCCTGTGCAGGGGAGCCTGGAGAGATTCTCTCTCCCCTCCTGGGTGAGACTTTGATTCTGCTCCTCTCCACATGAGAGAGGGAGCAAACAAGGTCACCTGGCTGTTGACTGCTTTCCAAAGTCTTTCCCCAATCTCCTCCAAGGGATGAAGGTGAGAACACAGTCTGCAGTCAGGAGACTGGGGAAACCCTGTGCTCTTTTGGAAAGCTTTGCTGTGGGAAAACCCAGTCCTGTTCCGACAGCCCTGACTGCACCACATGAATATTGCCTTACACAAGGAGAGCTGATGTAGTGGGACAGAGAAAATCTGCAGACGTTCCTTTAGAGCAGTAGCACATTCTCATCTCGCTCAGTGGAGACCACTCTGTTGTGACAGTTGTCATGAAATTCCATTTGGAAGAAGGCGTGAGTGCAAGGTAAACATCACAAGAACTGGAGAATTCAGATAGTCAGGCTCTCCTGGTTACTCTGACCTGACAGCTTTAAAAATATGTCAGTAATAAAGAACTGGAGCTCTTGTATTTTCATGTCAAACACAGCCATGCTCACCAAGAAAGAGAGAAGACAATTACCTATTCTTTTCTCAAGGAAAGAGCTCTGCTGTGTGCTGCAGCCTTTGATTTCTCATTTTGAGAATAAAGGCTGCTCTTCCAAATATCCTAAGTTTATAAGGGTTTGAGGATGGCAGTGTTTTACTGACATCCACCAGCCATGTTTCACTAAAAAGCTCTGCTGACGGAGAATTTTTATTTTCTTTTGCCACTTTCTATTTTCCTGCAGTTGGGAGATACATCATCTCACAAAATTAAGTGTTTTCAGAATGCATGTAAATGAGGCACACATTTATTTTAATTTCTGATGATGCTATTTAAATCCAAATAGAGCTTTAAGACTCTGAAAATTATCTATATACATACATGGATATAGTAGAATGTCCTCATTTAAAGCATTTTTCATCAAAGAGCAGTAACAAAGAAAAATTGTAGTATTAAGAGCCTGCATTTTGGTACACATTAAAGAGGTACACATTAAAGAGATGCTTCTGTAATGTTCAGATTAAAATTCTCTCCAAATGCAAACCAGAAAATATGTTGTTTAACTACTGTTTTGTGTTACCAAATGATAACTACAAATGCACTGCTTGGAAGGGACCTCTGGAATTGTCTCCTGCCCAAAACTTCCTGCTCAAAGCAGGTCAGCCACAAGCGGATCAGGACCTTACTTAGCTGGGTTTTAAATATCTCCAGGATCTTGGCAACTTGGGTACAAACTTCTTGGGTGCAGGTGGGGATGTCTGTGCACTGATGGGACTTCCTTCAGTCACGTCCCAGCTTTTGCTTGGTTTAGATGTTTAGAAACCAGCAGTAACTAATGAAATTTTGATTGTCCCCCAGCAAAACAGGCACCATTCTCAGAGAAGGCTGTGCTACGCTGATGGAATGAGCACAAGTGTCTCAGGAGGCTCTGACTGTGCTGGATTGGTGCATTTTGCTCTGATTCTCCCCTTTGCCATGGATCCTCGCCAGCACTTTGAAGGCAAAGGTCTTGCTCGGTCCTTAGCAGAGTGGTAGGAGGAGCCCTTGGGTGTGAACAGAGCAGCAGCCCAGGAGAGGGATCCCTCCTATAGATTTCCTTCTATCAGCTCCTGTATTACTGGGTAGATCTTGGCAGCAAACCTCAGAGCATCTGAAGACATCCCTCTCCAGAAAAACAACCACCGAAGCTCCCAGAAGAATCAGGAGAGCTGAAGAGTGAATCAGTGACTTTTTTGCCTACTATAAATGCAGTTGGTGCACAATGATGAGATCTGTGCCAGTGCACACAAAGAAAAATGTCAAGCATGTTTCCAATTTTAAAGGTTGCACTGGGGCATCTTTTGGTATTTCTCCTCCAAAGAGCTTTGAGATGAGTCACGATGCCAGTGTTACTCCCTAAATCTAACTGCTTGCAAACATCACAGTATAGCTCACAAGAACAAGCTGCTACAGTAATTTTCAAAACAACTCTTTGCTTTTCCATGATTCTCAAAAGCTGCCTGCCAGATGATCTTCTAACCCAGTCCAGTAATCCCTTCCTTCCATTTTACCTTTGGGTGAATTCCTCAAGATGTTTCCTACCCCTAATTGCAGAAATTTGTATTTGATTTTCCTTCATATCTGATCTTGTCTTTTTTATTTCTTTTTGTTTGTCACTGTGGAGTCTAAGGCAGGGATTACTTTCTGGAACAGTTAACCCCAGAAAATACCAAGAAAAACAAAACTTTTGAATTCTTAATGTTCCTAGTAGCTTCTTCCTAGGATTTAAAATCACCAGGCTGGAGAAGACAAACACTGTGATACTACCATGATTATCCAGTTGAAAACCAGCCAGTGGAGCTCACATTTCAAATTCCCTGACCACGCATTAGGCTCAAGCACATGGGCTTGGATTGCCCCGGGCACTCTTTAGCAGCTGGAACACCCGGATGTAAACCTGTCCTTTCAGAGGTTTCTCCTCTGGACCTCCTATGATGAACAAGTGGCTCAACAGAGTGGTGGAGAAGCAAAAAAAAAACCACCAAAAAAACCCTAACCACAAACAAAAAATTCAACCCCCAAGAGCTTATTCCCTCATTAGAGGAAAAAAATACAATTCTTTTTTGTATACTTCAAATATACAAAGAAAAATGAAAATGTGCTTCAAAGCCATTCATGAATGGAAAAACAAATCAATGCAGAGGATTAGATAATTCATTTAGAAATGATTTGGTGGTGCCTGAAGAGCCTTTACAACCTCAGATAAGGAACAATCTGGTTTCTTGGCAAAGAGAAGGCTTTGTCACTTCACTGTGAACTCATATTCCTCTGTTTTACATATGTTGTGTCACATCCAGTAGAAACTATTTGCAGAGTCTTGGAACTTATCTCACCAAGCCTGAAAATTCAACAGCGTATTAATTTCCCTGTAGGATATTAATTTGGTTTTAGATTCCTTATGAGTGTTGACAACTATATTTACTCTCTAGGCCAAACCAGCTGAATTTACTGATTTAATTTGGGTCTCTAGAGTGGGTAAATGGAATGTTTTTTTACAATAATGAGCCAGGATATGGGAGCAAACTCACAACAAAGGGTTAGATTTCTTTAAAGATGTAAATCTGAAATAAACTGAATTTTTACCATTTCTGTATATAATCCAAGAGGAAAACAGAAGAGGTATTTGTATAATTTTTTCCTAAAGAATTCCATCCCAAATAGCAATACCATATTTCTGCCAGAGAATGTGATAAGCAATAATTAGCTCACACTAAAAAGCCTGAAGAGTGCAAAAGGTCAGTGTGGCCTCTTACTCTCTTCCACCAAAGTTACTTTGCACGTTCTCTTGCTCTTAGAGACCCAGAATTATGGGCAGCTATGTTAAACTCCCTCTAAACTATCTATATATATTTGTAAAATATGAGATGGACTCCTTGTTTGCATCACCATGACTAGTCACTATCGTTTCCAGCTGAGATGCCCACCAGGAGAAGCCCTGGCTGGGAATGCAGTTGGTGAAATGCTCTGCAGAAGAGCCTCACTTTGGTGCCCCACCACTCTGAAGGTTTTGCCTTGCATTTGCCCTGCAATCCCTAAAAAATGTGAAACCTGATGCAGATATTGACTGCAGCTGCAGGTGGGTTTGATAGGAAGTTAGGTGGAAGAGAGAAGTACATCTCAAGGCAGAAAACAGTTTGCACAGGGAGACACAGCTGTGAAGACATATGGAATTAATGGAAACTCACTAATGTCTGGTGCCTAGCCTACACCATGTTTAATTCATGGCTAAAGTAACCAATTAAAAATGCATGATAGACTCATGACAACCAGCAGATGAATGCATGATTATTAATGCTAAGTATGGATCAAGGGAGGGAAGTAGCTTGGATGTGAGGAGCTGAGGCACGAGATCTCCCTGTGTGAGCAGGTCCCAGGATAGTCAGATTTGCTACTGCAAGTCAGAGCAGTAAGGTGGGCAGGGCCTAAAGGCTCTCAGCCCAGAAAAGGATGAGAAGGACGTTCTGGAGTAGCTGCTGTGGCCAGGAGATCAGACCCCTGGAGTCACTGTGGAGACTCAAGTTGCAGCAACAGTAAACTACAACAAGGCAGAGGGGCAGAGCGTGTGAGGGGCAGGAGCCAAAGGCTGCCCAGCTTGAGGTCTGGGTGCCCTGGACATCTGAAGGATGCCTTCAGCGTGAAATCCCAAAATATCCAGAGACCTAAAGAATACCAAGGTCTCCTTCTGGAATCCTTCCTATCCCTGGAAGTGCTCAATGCAAGGTTGGGCAGGGCTTTGAGCAACCTGGTCTAGTGGAAGGTGTCCCTACCCATGGCAGGGGGGATGGAATGAGATCATCTTTAGGATCCTGTTCATCCCAAACCATTCTGTCATTCTGTGATTCTTCATTTCCAGGCCCCTCCTTGCATGGACCATCCTCTTCAACCATGTTGAGCCAAGGGAGAGGAAGCAGAGGTGACACATCAGGTTCTTATGTGCCAGTAGCTCCAGCAAAAGGATGGTTTGATGCACAAAGATCGCGTGGGGATTTGTGTCGCACCATTTCCTTTGGCACCATGGTCCACCACAACAACCACCAGGAGCTCTGAAAATAACAATCCTTGCCATTGTCATTAATTAAACAATGACAAGGACTTTTTTTTCCCCAGTGGAAGCTGTGAAGACCTTTCTTGGCTGCCAAGCGAGGCACTTGCAGTGCAATGCTCATGCTCAGAGTGTGTCCCTGTAGGGCAGGAAGGTCCAAGTGCCTCCAGATGAGTCATTTCCATTGGGCTAATCTCCGAAAGGTGCTCGGTGAGGATGCAGTGATTTCCAAGAGGTTTGCAATCACTCCACACTACTGAGGATCAGAAACAAGCTAATGGGAAAGATAACAGCCCCTGTAGTCTCCAAAGCTCACATTCCCCTGGGCAGATTCCAGCTTCAGCCATTTATTTTGGTTTTTAAACAGAAACAAAATCATATAAAGCCAGAACCAGGCAACTGTTTATTAAAACCGAGACTGGCTGCTGCTCTGAGGGTTTTCTCTGAGTGTCAGCCACATGCAAAGATGCTTTTCTTTGATGCCTTTTTCTCTGGGGTCTGCGCTGGGGCAGGGGACTGGGATATCTGACATCCTGGGAGACTGGAGAGCTGTGGTGGGGCTCCAGGGAGAAAACAGCCTTGGCACTTGGGCAGCATTTCTAAGAGTATCAACAGGCTGCAAAGGAAAGAAAGAAAACCACAACCTGCTTCCTAGAAGTGTCCATACCAGAGACAGATTCCAAACAACTGGGATGAGGAACAAATACCTAATTAGGAATCATTCCAGAATGGTATTTAGCTGACCTGAAACCTCTGTTTGTAGATGCACAAGCCTGACATGTTTCAGCATATATTCCTTATTTAAGCCCATCCTCAGTAATTGGCTTTTCCAGATGACGGTGATGAATTAGGGGAGAGCTCTTGGGTGAAATGAAATTGGACTGAAAGCTCAAATCCAGCTTAATTGTGCATCTGCCATGTGAAGAGGAAACAATACCTGGCGTTCCCCAACAAAACTGGCTGCCCAGAGGAAGGATCATTAGGAGAGCAAAGCCCTTGTGATGAACTTCAGTCATATCATTTAAGGCATGTCTGGGACAGATGTTATAGAATCTACATGAAATCCAACCACAGAGAACCAAATAAAGAGGAATCATTACAGGAAGCATTTTAACCCCATGAACAGAGAAAATCTGCAAGGATGGCTTTCCCCTCTGGCCACAGTGCTCACACTCACTTGTTGTAAAGGACAATGTCTGGCCTCCAGATGAGCTCCGAGGGGATTCGGATGGATGTGACATTTTCGTATTCCTGGGGGTCCCAGCGCAGCTTGTAGTCGTGCCACTCCTGCCAAAAATGAGGTGGTTACGAAGTTGGGAGAGTTCAACAGAAAAGCTGAAAAGGAACATGGAAAAATACATATTTGGGGGCACCCACCTGCTTCACCCACACATTCGTGGTCATCATTTGATTTTTCTCATCCTGAAATGCAAGATCAGATATTGGTTACAGGAGCAGATTAAGCGGTTCAAAGAACCCTCTTAATTTCTCTTAATTGCATTTCATTTATGTAATTACAAATCACCTCTGCAATAAATGTAAGTTCCATCTTGGAAATAAAAAGCAGATGTTTCTGTCATTTGACATGGGACAGGCCACAGCTGTCTAATACCGCTGAACAGCTGAGCCTGCACCTAGCAATCCTGTGAGCAGATGGACTGGAATTTATTGGGATTTTCCTCAGTGCTGATGGATTCAGCCTGGGATGATGATACCAGGTAGAGGAAAAAGCTCCCCAGCCTGCCTTTAACCTGAGCGCTGAAGGAAGGCAGTGATGGATATATAAACCCTTACTCACACACGTGTGGTGGATTCCAATGCTCAGCTGCATCTGCATGGGTGTTCTCCTGTGAAACATTATCCATGGACACAATTCTGGAAACAAGAAGCTCAGCAGCATTTCTCCTTCTACCAAACACATGAACTTGTGGCACTATGGACTGGGTTTTCTGGATAAACCCCAGCTGCTCCACTGACACTGAACGCTTGGGAAGCCTGGTGTATTTCCATCAATGGGTAGACCTTTTCCCACTCCTATGCACAAATAGTATGGAAAGGTAGGACTGTGTATATATATGTAAATAATGTCAGGCAGATACAATGCTGGCAGCACTGCAGTAGAGTTAATTGCTGTTTGCTGTTTGCCTTTTGTGCCCTCTGTAAGTAAGTCAGATGAATTATGTGGAGCACAGCCTAGAGCTGGTCTGACTGAAGAGTCCCACCACAGCTCAGGGTGTATTTGTGTGGTTCTTTTTTCTCTCTTGCCTTGGCTGGCATCAAACCCAGCTGAGCTGGCAGGGCTCATCTGACAGCAAACTGCTCATCATTAACCTTGCTCTTGTGGCAGTTCAGGATTGATTGTGAACATTAAAATCCAGGAGGTTTGGGGGGAGCTCTGCCTCCTCCTCCCTGAGCCTCCTCATTGCTGTTGTGGCACCAAATGTAAAACCTGATCAGAGATTCTCTCCTCCAGGGCTAGGGACCAGAAGCACACGGAGTAAGGAGGAATACAAAAACACTCCAATGAGAAACAAAGGGAGAGAAAATATCCAGCTGCTTCCTCGGGTGCTGCTGGGAGATGAAGAATGCCATGACCTGGACCGATCCTTGAGAACCTGCTTCTCTTACTACTTCACAATTCAAGCACCTGAAGGTCTCCTCCACAGGCCCTGCACTGGGCATCCCAGTGTAGCAGGTGCTGCCCTTTACTGGAATTTTCCTCCCTGGAACCACCCTTTGTGGAAGCTCCTGCCCATCACTACACCCAAGGCTCTGCTGTTCTCCTGTCCTGAGCGAAGCACAGCTCCAGTCCCATGGGATTATCTCAGAGGGGTTTGCAATGTGCTAATGACCGAGTTCCTCCTCAGCTGGCACAGCTGGATGCTCCTCATGGAGCCAGCCCAGAGGACAGCAGTGACTCCACAGCCATGGGGATGTTGCACTACCTGGCCCCTTCTCTCAAGGTGAACACAGCACGTGAGGTTCTGCAGACACATGGGCACAGGAGTCCAAGTGCATGTCTCGGTGGCTGCTCCTGGACACATATTTGATCCCTTCCCCCTTATTTCTGGGCTCAGAAATCCCTCAGCACTCCAGGGTGAGATAAGGACATGCAGGAATGTCGAGTTCCCCATTGATTTCTATTCCCCTGCCCCCAGCTTTTGTCAGCAGGAGCTGGGGTTTGAATACAGCTCTGATTTCCCTTTCAGACTCCTTGTCGTTGGGAGCTGAGCATTGGGTCTAACAACTGCAGCGGGGTTTGCACCAAAACTGTCACTGTCGGGAAGGGGGGGAGGAGCTGAAGAGCCACACTGGTGGCAGGAGTGTCACCAGTCACAGACTGGGGCAGGAGGGGTGAGAGCTCTCCTCCAGCCATGCCCACAGGTCCTGGCACAGCTCTGCCCACAAGCTGCACTTCTAACCACTGACATGATTTTAAGAAGATTAATTTTTCTTAAGTAAACCAGGAAAGCACTGTGGAGCAGCTGTATCGATCCCCCCTCTTCCACGATTCAGCAGCTGCATAATGGAAAGTCTCTCTCATGCCTCCACAGTCACTAATGTCTCATCTTTAGTCTTATCAATTATTCAGATGAGAACCATGCAACTTCAACATTAGCAACTGCAAACAGCCCTGGATCCCTCAGGCTGATGTAAGAGTGAGGAGGGGAATGGGAGACCATTTCTGTGCTGCAAAGCTGGAAGTTGATGGCTTCTGCATGAGGAGATGAGACTCTCCAGCAACTGATGTCTTTGATTCCCCACCTCCTGAACCATCTTAGCTGCTTCCTTTTCATCTCAAAACTCTAAATTCAAAATATAACACTGTGTGGAGAGTCATCTATTATGATTGTCCCACACCAGTAATGTCTTTAAGTTGCACTCTTCTTTCCATTATCATAGAAATCACAGGATGGCTTGTGTTGGAAGAGGCTTTAAAGCTCATCCAGTTCCAACTCCCTCCAACACCTTCCACTAAACCAGGCTGATCAAAGCCTCATCCAACCTGGCCTTGAACACTTCCAGGGCTGGAGCATTATCACCCTTTTCACTCTGCCCCATGACTACAGTAGAAAGTGGCAGGGAATCCCCTCTTCTGAAAAATAAGGGGGTTTGATGAGATGGCCTTTAAAGCTCCCTTCCAACCCAAACTATTCTCTGAAAGCCAGCCCAACACCTGCTCAAGGAACATGCAGCTGCACGGACACACTGTCCTGGGAAGTACCACGTGCAAATAGGGACAGGAAGGAGAAAAATGCAGGAGCAAGATCTGCACAATCTCTAAAGCCTTTACCTGGGCCCCAGCCTGGCTAGTCTTGGCCTTTGTTGCACAAAGAGGTTGCACTTACCACATCGATGAGCTGGGCGATGGACAGGCCGAAGCGGACGAGGACCACATCCGAGATGTTGGCAACGGGACGGGACCACTTATTATAACCAGAGAAGAGTTTCTTCAGGAGTCGCTCCTCTGCGTGGGCTCGGGTCTCCACATGGCCAAAGGCTGTGGGGAAGGAATGAAACACCTGCAGGTCCAAGAGCTGGCACAGCTGGAGCCTTCTCCAGAGGGAAACTCCAGCAAACCCCAGCGATGGGCACTTGGGGACACACAGGAGGGCAATGCTACTTGGGTGATTTGCCTCCCCTCTATCCCACGCATTGCCAGGTATTCCTCATTCTATTCACCCACACTTACAGAGCAGGGTTGGTCTGAAGAAAATGGCAGCACCAGTAATACCATTCAGAAAACACTACATGAGCCATTTCCCACTGAATCTGGTCTAATTTTTATGGCCACTTTGTGGCAAGTTTCTAGCGCTGGAGTCTGCAAGCAGGGAAGAGGGATGCTAGAAGGGCAAGCCAAAAGGGAAAGAGCAGCCTCCTGGTGGGAGATAGGGATTTTGGATCAGATTTACACATAAAAACTGGCATCAAAAGCATCAGGGAAAGAAAAAAACATAGACAGAAATTCAGCTTTTTAACCTTCTTAGTGGGCATTTCACAACAACAATGGGGGAAGGAATGGGATGGTGAAGACAACAAGTCGGGTAACAAGATCCCAGTTTTGCTCAGGCATAACTTTAAAAGTTGGAGGCTGTGAGGAGCAGCCCTGACCCCGCACGTAGGCTCCAGGAGCTACAGAGGTGCCTGGTGGTTATTAAAAATTAAAGCCAAGTTTCATCCAGGGGCTGTCGGAGGAGCTGTGCTCCTGTGCCGGCTGTACCAGACAGAGGGGAGCGGGAGCCGGGGGCTCTCCCCACGTCCCTCGTGGAATATGGCTTCTACTTAGTCTTTAGCTGCCCTGGATTATACAAAGGGACGCATTAGCTGAGCGCTGGCTGTGCTCTCCCCGGCCGGAGCTGTAGCCCCGAGACACATTAACACACTTTACCTAAGGAGGAAAAGCCCAGGCAAGAAGAAAGATGCTGAGCCCCCAGCTGGTTTCCCTCTCCTGTCCCCTTCCCACCGTGGCTTTAACCCTTTCTCCATCAAATCAGACAAGGAGCAGAAAATAAAGGCAAAGCACGGCTCAGCAGAGGCTGCTGTTCAGGGGACCAGAAATGATGGGGCAGAAGGGTGGAGGAGTCAGGGAAATTCCCTGTTGACAGGGGCTGGTCTCTGCAGTGTGTCGTTGAGAGGGATAAGGGAGGAAAGAACTAAAGAGCAGAGCAGGGGGAGAAGAGCTTTCTCAAACTTACCGGGGAAAATGCTGGCACACAGCAGGAGGAGGAGGTTTCCCTTAGGCACGAGAAATCCCATCGTGGAGCAGAGCTTTAGTGTGCAGAGTCTCCCGTCAGGGCAACTTTTCCACTCTGAGTCTCTGGATCCTCCAGGTTCATTCCCCTAAACTCCTTTCGCTCTCTCTCCGTCTGGGAAGGGATAACAGCTGGTGCTTTGTTTTTATTCTCTTCTCTCTTCTGAGTGATTTCCAGCTCTTCCTCCTCGAAGGATGCTCTTTCCTGGGACGCTGCTGCTCGGATACCCACAAGTGATGTGCAATGGCTGCAGAGAGCTCCTGTAAGAGCCTGGGCTGCCCAGCCTCCCTGGGCTTCCTGCTGCTCCTCTCCCCTTTCCTACGGGGCGCTTTGGCTGCTGGTTTATTTGCTGCTGCTGCTTTCAGCCTTCCCCCAGCCCTTGGGGCAGCCTTTGCTCGGATTTTGCTGCTGACGGGCCACCGATGATGCCTCTGGAGCAGAGAGTGAGCACAGCGTGTTTGTATATTTAATGTAGTCAGACCTGCCCACCTCCTGCTGAGGAAAAGGAGGAGGAGGAGGAGGAGAGAATCCCTGCACTCTAGCAAACAGGCTGCAGGGAGGAAAACTTTAGCAGGAGAAATAAAGGGGGAGATCCAGAGCCCAGCTGCAGCCAGAGGTGGATATGGGGCCAGCTGGGATCTTTATAGCACCGGAAGCCCAAACAGTTCTTAATTAACAAAAGCTGTCTCTTTAATCTCGTCCAACTGCTTTTCAAAATCATTCCAGTGTAATTAGACTGAGATATTTCTGGCTTGGGCACGTATCTTTGCTGTCAATAACTACTGGGGTGATAAACCTGCCCATGAGAGCAGGGCTCTGCTGCGCTTGGTGCTGCACAAACACGCAGGACAAATACAAATGTTAGTGTCTGCCCACAGGCAATATTGCAAACCAAGGGTGAGACTGAGACAAGGTCACTTGAATTTATCTATATGCTTGAATGTACCTTAAATACATCACAAAAAACTCTGTTAAGTCTTGCAAATTTTGTGGAGGAAAGGATAACTCCTTGTGTTAGCAAGGAATTATCACTCCAGCCCTTCGTCTCGCATCCCTGATTCCTTGCATGGGAAACATGGAGTGGAGCTCTCCCCATTTCATTTTAAAACTAGCTTTGATATTAACACAATTACTTCCACACGGATAGCAAATGGATTTAATTTTCAGGCAGGGGTAATGTTGCCAGCTGCAAAATTAATCAAAGTCTGTTCTAATAATATTAGCTACATATTTTATGTATAATAATTTCCCTACTCCCAAAGCATCTCAGATATCTTCCAATATAATAGATTGCTTGCTGCAAATGGGGAGGATTAAAGTCACAAGAGAAATTAGGTCTGTAGTGAGATTATAAATAACATCAGTATAGTACCAAACTCGACTTGTCTTGTTTTTCTTATCTCATCTCTTCCTCAACAATTGTCAGCCTTTCCAGTGACAAACCACACCGTATTTTCCCACTTTATGGATCCCTGTACAGTTGCCTGCTTTGCTTTCAGAGTCCTGACCCTCATTGCAGCACCTGAGCACCTGTGATATGCTATAAAAATCTGTAGTGCTCATTCCAGGGAACCATCTAGCATTAATTTAATAAGCAGCAGATGTGAGATGAAATTAACTTGGAGCTGAAGTGTGGGATACATCCTGAGAGCCAGGTCCTGTGCAGCTCTGAGCACCTCCAGCAATAGGGGAGCAGAGGGGCAATCACTCCTCACCAGGGTTAAAACAGCATCACTCTGTCACCTACTGCAGCCACACATTCCCAAAAACAACTATAAAAAAACTCCCAGCATTTCTTTAAACCCCTTTTCTCTGTAGAATCTGAAGTCTACAGGTTCTTGTATTCCTTGTTAGGTCCAGCCCTGCTCAGTTCTGACCCAGCAACATTAAATGAGGGGATCCTGCGTTTCTGCCCACCTACATCCAGCCACGAGCACCAAACACAACAAATAAATAGTGAGAAATAGGATTTCTAAAGGCCGTTTTTCAGGGAGGCTGGTGCTCTGCACAGGTCACACACTGAGCGACCAAACCCAAGGGATGCAAGATCAACTATTCCCTTCTGAAAACCTTGGCCATAAATAATACAGGTATCCTTGACTACAGGCCCTCCCGTGCAGAGCTGATTCAAATCCCATGGACAAACCTCATCCATCTTCACCTTGCCTGGCTTTCCATGCTGGCGAGCAAACACTGCCTTTAGATTAACCCTATAAATTATTTTGATTAAAAAAGGATTTCCTTCTTTTGGAAATTAATCGTAAATCACCATTTCCTATGAGTGAAACATTTATTCCTCACCTCGCTGGCCATGTGGGGAATGAGCATATTTTACAGAGGTTTCTGTGCCTCGAAGTGACCTTGTTAAATCTCACTGCCAGTTTCTTTCTGCATCATTGGGCCATAACAAAATTTCCATCAGCTCCTGTGTGTATTTGGAAGGCGATGACTTCCACTGGTACGTGTGCAAGGGACTCTGACTGGAACAAAAGATGCCATTTAAGGGTTTTAATGATTTTTTTTTTTTTTTTTTTTGTGGTAGAAAGCTGCAACTCCAGCCTGATTTCCAGGGACCCAGCTCTGACCCTCCTCCTTATTATTATCTTCCTTTGTCTGAAAAAGACGTGGATAATTTGGGTGATCCAGATGTTCACGAAAAATGATTCAAACATCCCAGCTATTGAAGATTGTAGACTGAAGAAAACAGAAACAAGGCAGCGTTTTCCCAAGGTTTCCAGTGAAATCTCAGACTTGTCCTTGGAAAAAGGGCAAGCCAGTAACAAGCTCAGTTTTGAGCCATTTAATGGAATTCCATGATTTTGCAAGGATCTGCTAAGTCTTGACTGTGCCTTCTTGCATTCTGCACTCTTATAAATCTCTTGTCTACTTCAACCCTTTCTCAAATAATTTTTATCCTATAAAAGGCACTGGCAGAAGGGGATTGAAGGTCCCTGAGAGGTGGGTGCCTACACACAAACTGTGCCTAAGCCCCCTCTCCTGACATCACTCATTCAATATTGAAAAAACTCAGCTGCTCAAGGAGGCAGAAGCAGCTGCACTGCCGGGGAATCCTAGGACTGCACATATGCTTTGAATTTGCTCTCTCTCTTCACGATCTTGTCTTGGATGTCACAACCAGCTCTCCAGAGCAAGCCCTTGACCTCTGTTTATCTCATAAAATGTCATCTGGATGTTTAAATCCACAGAAGTGAGACACAATAATGATAATATCTCCTTACCCGTTCCCCATTTGGGCTTGGCGCAGGGGACAGCGCGGGTTAATGGAATGCTTGAGAAACACCATCTATGCATTCAAAGGGGATCAAAATTTTTTCCTTGTCTTCGTTTCTGTGATAAAGATTTCCCTCTCCTGTTCCTAAATGCTTTGTCATCAACAGAGGCTTCAGGTGGAGCAAAAGCAAAAGGAAGAAAACCAACAGTGAAAGGGGGGAGATCTTCTTTCAGTGAAGTGTGCACTGAAATGAGCAGAGCAGAGGGACATGCAGGGCTGTTTCTGAGCAGAGCAGGCTCCATCTGCCTCTGGGGAAACCTGCGAGGTACTGCTGGCCTCTCAAGAGTGGCTGATTTATTCATATTCATTTCAGTTTGTTTCTGAAGTGACTGTCAGACTTTTAAAGACATTTTTAACTAAATCAAGGATTTTTACAGCGTAGGAGACTTCTGGCCATGCAGGGGAGCTGAGACACCTGCATGGGAGTAAGAACAACAGCAAAACAACAGTGTAGGAATGTAAAATGATTCAAATCCTAATGAGCACACAGAGAAGAGGGAGAGATGTAAATGTATGTAAATGTAGCAATAATTATTTCCAAAGCAGCTGATAAAATTATTGAGTCCAGGCTTCTCCCAGGCTCCTTGTCTTCTTGGAAGTTGGTTGTGGAGTGGATGTGTTTCAGCCGCAGAATTCTTCCATATCCTCTAATTATTCCCTGGAGCACCCTCATGGCAATGACCAGGCCCTGCAGACAAAGGCAGTGCCATGGCTTTGCTAAAGCTCACCCCCAGTGAGAACACAGCTGTGCTGGTGTGGGTCTGAAATGCTCCAATGCTGTATCACCCACGTGATTCCCCTCCAGAGCAGTGGCCCTCTCTGGGTGCATGCAGTGAGCAGACACCTGGCAGCCCAGCCCTGGGTGCTTGGGACACCCCAGGCACACATTGTCCAGTCAGGGCCCCCCAGTGCTGAGCCAGGGCAGCCCCACAGCTCCGGCCACGAGGAGATGCTCAGTGGGGCTTGGAGCAGAGGATGCGTACACTCCACAGCAGGGCAGTGTGGCTAATGCAGCATCTCCCCCTCCTCCCTGTGTGCTCATCAGGATCTGAATCCAAGCACGAGAGCCCTGATGCATTAACCTTTTGTGTTGCCTTGGAATTCTCACTCATTGCTGGGCTGGGAGCTAAGGGAGCTCAGTACCTTGCAGGATTAACTCTGTAACAAAGGTCTGGGGAGAATCCAATTGTATTTACCTCTGAACAGCCTGTGCTGATGGAGAGCAGGGGGAATTCTCTCACCCCCTCTGTCTCCAGACTTGTTCCCACCTCTGTCCTCCACAGCCACACGCTGATTCTCTTTTCCTCTGACCAGTGACTCATCATGCCAACAAAACACACTAATCCACACATTTCTTCCTCTCTGGATTTCTCCTCTTCCTGTTGCTCACTCAGACATATCCAGGGAGTTTCTGAGTAAGGCTCTTTATTAATGAAGCAACAGGAGGATTTGTGGTCTGGCTGTGCTTAAACAAAGCAAGAAACAAAGTGAGCCAAGCACTGAAAGAGGAAATGAAGCAAAGCAGAAAGTCATGGCCTCATTAAGACTTCCAGCTCTACAACTATTAAAGGGCTCATGTTACAGATCAGATGAACCTCTACATCTTGTTTGTAAATGCCAGACTCCATTGTAAAGAGCCCATAAAGAGCAAGGAGGCAGCTTTCACTTCTCTTAAGATCCATGAAGACGAATTTTTAAATTAGAGAACTGAAGCATATTTCTCCAGACAAGTTTGTTCTCCAAGGATGGCTTTGGTTTCACTGCTCAGCTTTGTAGATCTAAATTAGGCTCTTGTCCTTCCTCACCAGAGGGCAAACACTGCCCAGTTTACTCACTGAAGAAATCTGGAGCTGAGTGATTGACAAATCCTTTCCTCTCTCCGATCAGCTCCAGCTAGAGATCACAACTTCCCAGCCAGTGCAAACCTGTCTGAGGGTGCTGCAGGCTACAGGCAAAGCCAGGACTGATGAGAACAGGATGTAATTAGCTGGATAAGGTGACTGAGTAAGTTACAACCTCCCCTGAGCTCCTGGCCTGATGATGGGAAGCGTCACAAACCTGCTGAACACCCCGGGCTATGAAGGTCAGGTGCAGGACCTGCTCATCCATCTGGAGAGCAGGAGCTGGGAGCTTCTCCAGCCACCCCTGTTTGCATCAGTGCAGCTCAGGAGGTGCCCTGATTTGAAGCTCTTGATGCCACTGCATCGAGACATGACCTAGCACAACTCCCATGCCAGGCCTCAGCTCCCTGAACAGAGGATATTTCAGCCAGGCATGAAGAGCAGAGTGATCTGAGCCTGAAATACCTCAAGTGCCCTCACCAAGGCTGCTGTGAAGGCAAGGATGAGCTTTGCCAGAGATAGACCCCACTCCAAGCTCTGTCTTGATGACTTCAGCCTTCATTTTCATGGGCACATCAGTATGAATGTGATCTGTGTCCTCTGTGCAAAAATCAGCATTAAAAAAATGCAGCCAGTGGTAAAAACTTGGTCATAAATATTGTGCTTGGCACAAAGCTTTGGCCATAAATATTTCCTTGGTTAACCAATAGGAAATGATAGCTCTTAAATCTCAATTATAGTTGAGTAGTAACTGGCTCACACTCATTGGCACCAGGGTCCTGCCTTGCTTGTGTGGGAAATAAGGGCAGCTTTCCCACAGCTTTGGAAGCAACCCTGGAACTCTGATTTCTGATTTCCAGAGTTCAACAGCATTTGTTTTCTGTCTTAACTTAGAAAGAGCTAGAATGAAAAAAACCTCATGTTTAGACTTCCTTAAGCACTGTCCAAAAGCTTCCTGCAGTAGATGTTGTAGTGGCAGTTCTTTTCAAGTTTTGTATTTCTCCATTAATTTCTTTATTGACAGGATTCATTCATACATAGCTCACAGTCAGTCTTAGGATGAGAATCTTCAGAAGTGCTGCACAAACAGGAAAGGAAAGGTCGGAGTTTTTTTAGGAAATTTTTGGAATTGGGAGTTGCTGAGATGCTATCATCCTGTCTGGTAGTTCAGCTATGATCAAGCCAGTTGAGATACCTTTGGTACCTACTATAAAGTCTATGTTCAAAGTAAAAAAAAAAAAAAATAATAAAGAGGGTTCAGAGCATCATCTTCTATGGCTGCACACAAGCTGTGACCACACTCACCATACTGGTATGTGCTGGGGGTGCTGCCTCTCCCCAGTGTGCACCTGGGAAGGTGGAGGGGACAATGCAAGAGCTCCAGAAAAAGATGCCCTAAATCTGGATTAGGGCCAAAGGTCCTTTTCCCCTCCACATGTCTTTTTGTGCAACAGATGAGAAAGTCTTTGGATAACTGGGAAGGTAGAGCCTGATTTGTCTGCATCCTCCTCCCACGTTTCTGGTACCTTCAGGCTCACATCTTCTCTCTGCTCATTAAGACACAGGCTTCTATTATTTTCCTGCTGACTGGCCCACATGAAAAGAAACATCAGCCATCTGTTATTCCCACAATTTTCTAGATCGCAAGAGTGTTGTTGATTAAGGAGGAAGTTTTTCCAAAAGGCACCCATTTCCCACTGATTTCCCAAAAAATATGGCATCTTCCTCTAAAATTACAGCTTCTTGTCCTGCATGTTAACAACACACTGGCCTTTGCTTCAGATCCATGTACAACACTTGTATTTGCACAGCAGTTATTTACAGCACTACTCACTGCTCAGAGTACAGGAACACAAACACTTGATTTCAAGTGCCTGGATATCTTTGGAAATCTGGACCATGCCCACCAAAGTATTGTCAGAAAACCACAGCAGTCTCGTGCTATTCAGGAACTCAGTTATTTTTTGGACTTTTCTACAAAAACAATTTATCACGATGTCTTTAGGCCTCATCCTGCCACTCTAAACATCCAAAAGTTCAGGGATATTTATACCTGGGCTGCTTCTAATTTTGCCAGTCAAGATGATTGGGCTGGCATGACTACAGCAACTCCCATCATGATGACTGTAGAGCTTGGAATTAGCATGAAGATACTTTGACATATTTTATTCCTGATTCTATTCTTCTTCTTTTGGCACAGACCGGTGTCCCATATGGCCCATTGTTGGACCCTGCACCAGCTGAAGGAAAAGCATCTTTGATTGACACTTGAAAATACCAAGTTGTGCCTTTGGGCTGGCTCAGGCTGAAAATGCTCTTGGCAAATGGAAACAGTCATGTCATTTTTATTTCACTGTTCAACAGGAAGAAGACATTTTCTACACTGAGCAAGACACATAAAAGTTCATTCTCTGAGGGGATGAAATATTCTTCTTTTGATCTCCTGTAGCATGTTTGCAACTGGAAACAGACTTCAGATCACACGTTCAGCTCTGAATGGAGCTGAATGAAAACCCATTCCCAGCTCTGGCTTATGGGTGTAGAAATCAAATGGCTCCTTCCCTTGGGGGACACAGCTCGTGATCTGAGCAATCTCCTGCTCCACAGGTTTGAAACTCACGTGGGATTACCCACACCCAAGGTACACCCAAAGAACAAGATCTACCACCTCCTCTCATCTGTGAGGATGGAAATGCAGCCAAACCGTACAGAATGACCTGGGGATGGGAGTTTGGAGACATGGACACTGGGATATTTTCTTTTGTAACCCATCTCCAAAACCACAACGTGTCTCGACTTACTTTCCTTGAAGTCCTCAGGACTATCCAGACCATCAGGAGTAAAAGTTACCTGCTCTTTCAAATTTTGCCATTACGGACTAGGAGAGAAATTAAAAAGGACTCCCCAGACTATTTCACACACAACCAGGTGTGGATAAATGAGCAGCAAAAAATAAAACCCCCTTTTAGTAGCAAGGCCTGTGGTAACATTATTTTTCTTGTAAACCTGATGAAAGCATTTTACTGCAGTCAGAGAGGAGCCAATTAATTTGTGGGCTGCAACAAAAAGTTAAATTTGTGTAAAGGGAGAAAAGATGGGCATGGAAAAATTATTCCCTCTGCCTATCCAGAAAATGCTTACAGTAGAATATTTGCAATCCTCAAATATTCTCAGTCATGATCCTGTTACTGGCAGGGGAATCAAGCCAGGTTCTTGGAACAGGACAACACTGAAATCACAGATTACATCCATTTTGTGGGATGCAAATTTTGGTGGATAAAGAGCTGTTCCTATGTGGCAGCAGTTGAGTTTGATGCTATGGCTTAGGATATATATCATATAACATACAACTTATGTCCTATAGCCCATAAATTCCTTGAGCAATGGAGTTTTTAAATGGAAATCAGACAGACAGCTCCACACAGCACAGAGTGAAAAATCAATCAACTATAATAGCAAATACAAAGGCTGTGCTGCAGGGCTGAAGAGCCATTTTGCTCCGTGTATTCAAACACCTGCAGCAGAAGAGGCTCCTGTGGGGCATCTCTTTTCTGATGGAGAGAGATTTCTCATCTCAGTCCTTAATGAAGACTCAAATCATTGAGCTGAGCCTTGCTTTGTGCAAGGAAGAAAGTGCTGACCACTTAACATTAAAAAGCACCCACAAGCATGAGTCATAGTCCAAAGAGCAGGAGTTTTTCTTCAAAATCATAGGATTAAATGTGCATGAGGCTCTTTGCAATCCTTATTACCCCCATCCTACAGAGACCATACACTTCACTTCCTGACTAAGATTTTTTTATGGCTATAAGAAGGGAAAAAAACAGAGACTGTCAGATGTTTATTTACCTTCAGTGGCTGAGGCTGTTGGTGAGACATCACAAGCCCTGTGGTGTAACCCCAAGGCCTGGCAGCTCTGAACCTCAGTGCTTCCCCCAGCACCAGCATTCAGCCTCTGCCAGTGAGTCTGATGCAGAATTCCAGGGGGACAACAAGATGAGAAAGCCAAACCTCTGGCCCCATCTCATCATGGCCTGTTCTCCTCTGGAATATGCTGTTTCCTGGAAGTGTGGAAAACTTTCTAGGGTTGATAACCCACACAACAGTAATATTTTTTTATTGCTGGGGTTTGTTATTTTTTCCTCCGTCGAGTGAAGGTGCTTTGGAATTCATGAAAGTGTTTCATTGAGGGATATTTGCTTCAATGCACTGCCATTCTTTGGTCCTCTAGTCACAGGAGGAAAACACAAATGTATAAATTATGCAGACAAAAATCAATGAAGCTTCTGAGGGGGAATTCACTGACAGTGGTTTGGAAGGCAGGGAGTGGCTCCTCTCTGTTATGGACAGTGATTCGTATGCACCGATCACACCACAGTTTATTAAAAATCCAGTCAGGTCCCACACAGAAGTGATGTTATTCTAATATCCCAATCCTTTCAGCAAGGTGTAAATTGCTGTGTTGCAAGGAATGACATTGCCTGAGGCAAGTTTCCAGTTTTGTGGAGCAGGGCGGGAGATCAGTCGTGAGAGGCAGCACAAGCGCAGACAAGGGGCTGACAGTCGGAATATTTCCATCAGGATCCCAAATGTAGCAGTCAAAGCTTCAGTCAGAGACAATCATTGCTAGGATACAGGGAAATGTGTCCAGAGTCATAGCAACAACTGATTACAAGCAATTCCCCAAACGTTTGAGGGGATGGTTCACTCTAGTCAGCACTTCAATTTCTTGGTGATTATCCAAGATGTAAACATCTTTACCCAAATAATCCAGCTGTCAGCCATGAAAATTGAATAAATGGGCAAGTGGATGCCTGCAAAATGGTCCCTGCAAGGATGTCTGTGTAGGTGGAATCCAAGGGGGTCAGCAGTGCTGGTCCCAAAGTGGGAGCTCAGAGCCACGCACATCCTTTTCCTTTACCCACATCACGTTGTCCAGCCCTGCAAGGCTCTCCTTGCTCCTCAGATACCACATTTAGGGAAACACAGCACCAAAAATTTAAATTTAAGTTTATACCTCATCTCCCATGAAGATGCAGAGTGTTTAAGGCAGCCAAGGCTAGAGATGGCCCTTGACTGGCTACGTGCACCCTTCACAGGGTGGATGAGGGTGGGACCCTTGGGAAAGCCAGGGCTGATGGCACCTCCTGGGGAGCTGGGCTGCTGCTGCCACCAAATCACCACCCACACATCAAATAGTGGCCAGCATCCCATCCTGGGACACTTAGTTCCTGGGAAAATACGATGTTGTCCCAAGCAAGGCAATGATTTCCACAAGGATCCGTGTTTTCAGCCTGTGGCCTGCACCCAGAAGGTGCCAGCCATGCTCTCCTCACTGCTGGGAAGAAGCTCGATTTCCCTGCATTTCCCACATTTGGCAGTGGCCCCGCACCTCCAGCAGGACAGCTCCTTTCTCTCAATCTCCCGTTTTCATTTCCCACCTCCGTTCCCCGCATCCCTCCTCCTGGCTGTGTGTGACAATGCCAGGTATGAGCAGAGCCCAGAGCTGCCCTTCAGGGGAGGAAAGCACTGACAACCAGAAAAGTCTGAACTAGTTAAGTGTGCACAAGGGAGGCTTTGTAAGACTAATTAGAGGTAATTAGAAGTCCTCCAAAGCCATCCACCAAAGCCCTGATGAATATTTATTGCCCTCTTATGGACTGCTCCCAGGTATTCTCCAAGAGCACTGGCAGTTTTTTGGGGAAGGCAATGACATATGTACTTTTAAAGCAATTCTTCTCCAGAATTGCAGTGGTCTGTGCAACTTATATAACTTTCATATACTTTTTTTAATTTTACAGGGGAGCACAATGACTTTTCTCAGGGTATATATGAGAGGTGACCTAGCCTTAACAGAAATCTGCTATTTCTACAGAGTTTTGAGTTACACTGAGGAATCAAGGTATTATTTGCACCCTGGGCTGTGCAAGCCATTCTGTGCCACCTCTGTGGAGCCACTGGTCACATTGGGCTCTCAAGAGGAGGGGAAAGTTCCTGGGTCCACAGAGTAAAAGTCCAACAGTGACACAGTCACAGCAGCTTCAGATTTAATGATGTTCACGTGTTTGGGATGTGAGCCCTCAAACCATTCAAAGAGAGAAGGTAAGGCTGAGTTGCTGGATTTAGCCTGGGCTACCAAGGTGGGATTTTGGAGGATTTTATGATACCTGCCTGAAAAAATGCTACCCATGAATAGAAGTCACTAAACACGACTCTCACAAAGCCGGCTGGTGAAAGGCTTTTCCTTTAAAACTACAGATTGTGGAGCCATGAAAAATGCTATATATTATATTATTTTAAATGTGGATTTGTAAATCTGATACTTGCAGCTAAACTAAAAAAGGAGGTTGGTAAATTACAAACAAATCAAACATGAAAACAAGTCATCTTTAAAAATCTCATGATTTTAAGCTTTGTCATGAGATTTTCACAGAACTGGTTTGGAGAAAAGGTGCTATGCACAAGCAATGTGTCCCTCTCCCACCCAGCTCATGTTTCCCTCCATAAAGGCAGCACCTGCCCCATTTGCACTGGAAACCAGCAACCACATCCCCATGCGAGAAAGAACAGAGGAGAGGAAGACAAGGAGAGAAGGAGAAGTTTAACAACCTGAGAAATCCAGTCAAGAAGGAAAGTTGCTGCAAGGTATGTGCTGTGCAGAGGGCTGAGGTGGGATTTCAGTGGCTTTTGTATTTTATTTTAAGCACAGAGAACGTGCTTTGGAAGCAAAGACCACTTATCAAAGTGGGAGTTTGTGCTCCTGAGCCAGACACCAGCAGGGGGGATACACAAGGCTCTGGCCACGCACCAGCAATTCAAGCACTGTAAGTGTTGCACACATCTCATGGTGCAACTCAGTTTAAAATTATGGCACTTGTGTCTCTGAAAACACTCAGGGATCTTGAATATTCAGGCTCCATGTAAAAAAAAGGAATTAACCACTGATGCTACGCCACCCCACACCCAGCATTCCAGGGAGATGAACTGAAGAGCTTATGCACACTCGTGGTTACACAACCCACAAATCAACCCCCCTCTCAACACACATCTCTGCAAGACACGCTAGATAAATATAGAGAAGGCAGTATCTCAGCTAATTAAGCTCTCACAAAGGTGAACTGCTGCAAGTTTAATTAGCTCGCCGATGTTCCTCCTGCAAGGGTGTTTAAATCAAAGTCAGCTTCATCTGGATCTAATTTGTAGTGCACAGGGATGCGGAGGGGTGAGCAGACTTTCACCTTTTGCTGGAAGCAGCACATCATCTGAGGCATAGAGGAAATGAGGGAAATGACATCACCAGGCTCCTCTGGGCAATGTGTTACATTTTTCTGTTGAAATTATTCATTTGTTATTTAGCTTCGCATTGCGCCTCTCTCTACTGAAGACGCTCGGCTCCAAAATCCAATGGCACAATTCACCTCAGTAACCCTGGTTTAATGGGAAAATGCTCATGGAAGGGCTGTGAGGGGCACGGGGCCTTGGGTGACCCTTTCCTAGTGAATCCCACCACAGAGATTCAGCTGGAGGTTACCAGAGCTCCTGGTTTGCTTCCCCAGGGACTGAGCTTCTCTTCATGGCATTTAAACAGAACATAAATCAGTGTTTTCCAAGAAAGGTAGAAATGTGAGACGGGGAGAGGGGCTGTAAAAAAATCGCTCCTGAGAGTCCATTTCACCTTGTAGCCACAATCAGAGCTGCTGATCCAGCCCAGGGCTCTTCCCAAAGCTGGAGCAACACCATTTCCTCTACAGCAGCAGTTTCGTGTGGGTACCTCCCTGTGCAATGGGCACACTTCACAAATCACTACAAGCACAACTTTTAATTAAATCTTGAAACCATCAGTTTTTCTAAGCTAATGGTGAAAATCCTACCCATTACCTGAAGACTCTCCAGAGCTTGAGAGAAGTGATCAAAGGCAGATGGAGAAGAAATAAACACATGGCAACTATTACAATTTTCAAATTGGGTTCTTTACCAGCTGTGTCCAAAACTTTCTTCTCTCAGAAGTGAAACCTTCCTTTGAGAGTGAAGAATAAACTGGGACCAAAATTTCTGGCAGCTCCCAAACTCTGCCCTACACCCCTAAAAGGGGAAAGTCCACCACAGGCCAAGACCAGCCTGGCTTTCCTCCTCCATGGTCACTGCAGTGGGGTGCCCTTGCTGGAAAAGCACTTCCTCCATCTGACACTCCTCCACTGCCCACACAATTCCAAGGCAGTAAAACCATGGAGAATTTCAGAGAGGTTTCCAACCCTTCCTCTGAATTTGGCCTCTCTGCCTCTCCAGTACAACCCCCTGTGGTGCTTCCCTCCAGCACCACGGTGCCTTCTCCTTTGTCACTTCTTCTGAGCCAGATAATGGGAAACTCGCCAGGAGCATCCAAGGACAAGGGAAGGTCAGACACCATTACTGCACGGGAGCCAAAAACTGCTAAACAGGAGGTCCTCTGATGCAAAATTAACAGTGGTTTTCCATGTGAGCATTCTCCTACTTATTCTTATACAAAGAGACTGGACAGACAGTGGATTTAAATGGATGTAAATGGATCAATTTAAATATACAGCAGTAAAATCATCTCTTCCCTCCCTTCTTTCTTAGATTTAAAATCAAAAGGGAATCTTTAATTCTGTCTATCTCTGTCTGAACACGTCAGCTCTTTCTGGTCTGCCCACATGCAATCTCTTACTCCACAGTGTGTGAGAGCTGGTTGGAAATGGTTTGCCATGGGTGATTTAAAAATATTTTTCCCAAAAGCAAATCTTGTGAGTCTGAGACTGTCCTAGACATGAGAAATTATAAAAATGTTTCTCCCCTCTAATTTAGTATAATCCACAGACCTTTGATTCCACATCTTCCCAGCAGTATCAACAAACAATTAGTACTTTTGCTGAAACTTGTTTATGCTTGCCTTAGTTTCAAATGAACAGAAGGTATGGCTCCCTAAAATAAAACTATAAAAAAAAGGAGAAAACCAGAATATGTCAATAGGAAGGAATTACATAGTGCCTGGAAGAGAACAATTAATAGCCTCTGAGAAGTTGAGTAAGAGCTACAAAATTCATTTGTATCCTAACAGGATTTTCCTTTGTAAAGAAAAACATGAAATATAAATCAGCGATTGACATTTCTCCTGGGGGAAAAAGAGAGAAAAAGTGACAGATGACAGATGGCAGAGAAGTGACAGTACACTCTGCAGAGATGCTCAAATCATTTGTTGACAAGGAGAGTTTAAAAGCTTGAAGGAAATGAGATATTTCTGCTCACGCATTTAGTCAGATAGTGCTTAACTGCTTTTGTGATGAAGGGAGAAAATGCTATTTAAAGTTTCTGAAGATCTGGAAAAAAAACAGCTCAGGGATGATCATTTTCTTTAAAGTCCAAGTTGTGAAAATATGATAAAGCATTGGCAAAACATTTTCTTCAGGATAAGACTTGAAAGGCAGCACAGGAAATAGGTTAAATAAACATAACTTTAGTGTCACAAGAAATTATAGTTTTGCATTTTCCCTAAACATCTTTTTATTTTTAGACAGGCAGTAGGAACCCTTTAAAGGCTCACTTAGAACACCCATACATTTATATATACACATATATATTTATATATGCACACACAAAATATATTTAGCATACCAATATATAGATAAATACATAGATAGTAAATATAAACCCCACATAAATAATTTTATATTTTTACATATTGCTTTTTTATTGTCAGTCACTGAGCATTGAGGAACAATGAGAGGAAACTTCAAAAGGTACCAAATGGGATAGGGGATAAACAAAGTGAGCCAAACTTCAAAGTCATGTCCAATTCTTCCAGAGGCTTCTCAGGGGTTCAAGAAGCCAATACAATCCCTTGTTTTGTTTGTGTGGATCAGCTTTGAAGGCCCAATCTGTCAGTAACAGATTTGGAGCATCCTAGACCAGAAGAACTCAATGCTGTGAGGCCTTCCAGAGCTGTGCTATATTTGGTTCTTGTACATCAGATGAATGATTCCTGTTTAGTGCTGGTTACACATTCCTGGCAAATGATGGACAGAAACTGGTTCATCTGCTCCCTTCCTCATGAAATTTAAAATTGCAAGTGACCAGGAAAGGACTCCAAAAAGAGCATTTTTCAGCTTTCAACAGAGATCATCTGCTCTCTCCACATAGTAGAGAAAAAAAATCTTTTATCTAGGTACTTTTAAATACAATGTGCTGTGAGCCAGAAGTACTCTGACAGAACAGGGATCGTGGGATTGCACATGGACCCAGCCAAGGGTGTTTTCTACCTACCTGAATTTTGCAGCATGATACAAATTCAAAACCTAACACCTAAAAAAATAATGGAAACAATTAGCAGAACTACTTGACAGCCTCTGCCTGGATAAACCCACATCCACACTCAGCCTGGAGTGGATTTAAAGTCTTGAGAAATGTGGGGCCTTCCTCACAAGAGGATCACCTCTGCACAGGATCTGCTGCAGAGCAGAGTCTGAGGGTAACTCTCCACCTCTGAAAAGAGGAAGCAGGAGACAAGAAAGGCTTTAGCAAGAAGGAGTCTGTGCAAACTGTGAGGTCTGTGTTACTAGGGTTAACAAAACTTTGCTACCATGTAGAGATGGGCATGGAGAGGAGTTTTTTAGGGTTGTTAACCTTCATACCTTTTTGGTTGGGATTATCATGCAGCAGAGAAATGCGATTTCTGTGTGTTGCATTTGTTTGCAGAGCCTGGGGCATTTCAGAGAGAGGACCACGCTCAGATTTGAGCTGTTTGCTCAGGCTGAGCAGAAGAGGATTCCTAATACAACCTCCTGCTCAGTGGAGCAGTTGGTTGTCTTCGGAAGAGGAACTCACTGAGGCTGGAGGGTCGAGCAGCAGGGAGATGACCTTGCCCTGCAGGGTTGGGCCATTTAATGTATTCATCAGCCATTCCCTGGCATGCAACAACAGCATAGCAATGAGCTGCTCCCACCCCTTCCTCACCTCTCAACATGTCAGGAGTCAGGCAGAAGATCAAGCTAAGCTTTCTGTTAAACCTAGCTCTATTCTCTTTCTCTTCACTTCTCAGTTAAAAGATTAAACCAAAAAAAGAGAGAAAGGAAGAGACTGGAGAATGGAAATTTCATGGGGAGCAACAACTTTAAGGGCATGAAGTGAAGCTGCAAAGACAAAGCCTAACACTGTGGATCTCCCATATTCTAAGTTCCTTGTTGATAGCACCTAGTCAGAGGATTCTCGCTTTTCTTTTCTGCAAGCTTTTCTTCTGGCCTAAAAACTGTCTTTCCAAATATTTTTTGTTTGTTACATATGAAAAAGGAGGAAGCTGATTCACAGAGCTGCAGGTGCCTCTGTTCTGGTGCGGTGTCCTGGGTTGCAGTGTATTCTATTACCATCCCCATCAGCCGTTGAAATCAGGTGGGGCAGTGTTTCCTTGACTCCTCCCCCCAGACTATCTTGCTGTTAATGGCCCATCATTGTCCTGCCGCATGACTCAGAGATAACTCCCTCTGGATTCTCATCTGTTAATGAGCCCAATCAACACCTGGCCTCATGACTCATTACCCCATTGTGAGATGCTCCACCCAGAGGGAGGAACCAAGCATCCCAGCGTGGATATAAGCTGAGGCTGAACACCAGAGAGGAGGCCTTTCCACTGGATTTCCAGAGGACAGGAGCTACACAGTCACCACTGGACCTTCTGAGGAAGAGCAGACCCTCTTTTCTACAGGATCACCACTTCAGAGGACTGCAGCCACCATTCTAGCAGACTGCTACCACCACCCTGCCTAACAGGGACTCAGGTTGTATCTTGACTCTGTCAGTTTGAACCAGTGTTTTCTTTTAGTTTTTTTTTTCCTTCCTTTTCTTTAAACTTCCCCATTAAATTGTTATTCTGACTTGGTGCCTCCCACTGGTTTGTTTTCAAACTAGTACATGCGGTCAGTACAACCTGAAGCCACAGAGGAGGGACAGGAGAAAGCACTTAGGTTTCCAGGAATGATCGAAAAAAGATAAGTGAGCCAAGATGATAAATGATTATCCTTTTGGTGTGTGCTTCAAGGAAATGGATGAATTTCTTCCTTTCTATGGCAGAACAGAACAGTCTGGACCCCTGTTCTTGTGGCTCAGCGGGAAGTGAGAACTGGGGGGGTTGTTAATACATACGGAAAATTTCCGTCGCTTTTTCTGCACCTTGTGGAGGTGCCAAACATCAGCTTCAGCAGCACCAGCAAAGGAATAAAGTTGGGAGCAGCCTGCTGCACTCCCTGCGTGTGTTTACTGCAGGGAGAATGACTCCTTGTCAGGACTAATTCCGTAATGGGAGTGACAACCATTTAGGGGCTGAATGGTGTCATTAGATGTGGCTCGCCTGCTCTCCAGCTACTTTTGCTGGCAATTTGTGCCGTGTTGTCTTTCAAGATGTGCGGGAGGGGACGAGGGGAGGAGGGAGTGCAAAGGGTTACCTGTTTCCAAACCTTTCTAACAGGAAATAGCGAGATCCTGCAGGCTGAAGGGTTCACTTGGGTGAGGCATGGAGAAGAGAAGGGAGTGCATGGGGAGTAGGGAAGCAACCCCAAATCTGGTCTTCACTGCAATGTGTGGATCCCTGATGTTCCCCCATGTTCCCCTGAGCATTTGGAGGTGTCAGTGAACAGGCAATAGCTCCCAGTGGGAAGGGAACCCTTTTCCTGCACAGCAACACTTAGGATTTTTCACAGACCCAGAGGACTGCTGGGATCTTTATTTTCATATCATTCTTGTGTTACTTTTTTAGACCTAACAGTGCACGTTCATCCAGGGTTTCCCTCCTGGAATTGCAGAGGAGTGAATTGTTAAGCCCATTACAAATATGCTTTTTGACTGACAGCTTTAAAAACTTCAGGTTGTGAAGCAAGTTGTCCCCTGGTCAAATATTAATTACTTACCATTATTCCCCATGGAAAATAAGAGTTGTAGTCACTCTCAGACACTCATGTCAGCTCTTAATAAGCGCTTGACTTTGATCAAGGGCAAACAAAATAGGGAAGAAGAGCAAGGTGCTGTTTGAGCTGGAAATGCAGCTGAGGTTTTCATTTTTTGGGAATCTCACCCTGAAGCCACAAACCATCATGGGCTTTGCTGGAACAACACTGTTCCCATGTCACCTGGACTGGCAGAAGCTCTGCACTTCTCATTAGTCAGTAGGGTAAATAGTTTTGCTCTTCCTTTGGACAGAAAGAAATCAATATAATGGAAGATGTGGAGAGGACAAAAGTCAACCAAAACCTGAAAGAGACTGAACAGGACCTCCTTGGCTTTGTTCCACCTGCTCACCACAGGCTGGCATTGCCTTCTCTCACTCCCCATGACCAGCACAACCCCACTTGGTGCCAGCAGCTGGAGGAATGGCTGTGTCCCACTGCAGGTGTCAGACAGCAGCGGTGCCCAGCTGAGCCTCAGCCATGTGTTGGGCAGCTAATCTGTTCTGACAGCAAATGAAGATGTTTTCCCCTCTTCCCCCATGGATAGCCATTCCTTAAAACAACTTTTTTTTTTCTACACTCACACAGAAAAACGGCTGAGATGGGTTGAAATGATTGAATTGACTCGGGGAAGGTGGTTAATCACATTTAGTTGTGTGACATGTTGGGGCCTTGCTGCAGTGATACGGTTTTATGAATCATGTTCCCACGGGGCACGAAGGAGTCGCAGAGTTTTATACAACAACATGCATTTGGGGGATAAATCCCCCATGTACTTTACTGGGATGGCTCTACAGATTCCCACAAACACTGTACCTGCTGGTTTTTATATATTTGGGGGGGATTTTTGGATCCATTTTCACATACAATCAGCAGGGCTGACAGAAACTATTCTTAGGAGAGGGAAGGCAGGCTGGGATTTAAAATAAATACAGATGTTAGACAGAATTCCTGTTGATAAAATATTTCAACTCTAATCTTGGTATAAACCAAAAGGCAGAAGTGGGTTGTTATTTTTCCAGCTGTCAGGTGAAAGTTAGATTTACACAGTGCTGAAGGAAGAGGGTGGGAGAGCTGCTGGGCTCTCTCAACAGCGCCAAGCTTTCACTTGGAAATAGTAATTTATGGAGCTGACATTCTGTGGACAGAAACCTGAGGGCAAGTCAGCCCTGTGAGGAGAAGGACACATCTGAAGGATGTGAAGTGTGAGGTCCACGTTGCTGTGAGTGCTGGCATGTGTGATGGATGGGCAAGAAGTTCAAGTGAGTGCAATAATGGATTATGAAAGCTGTCCTCTCTCTGGGAAGAAGAATTGCCCAGGTGCTGAAAGAAGAAGCAGCAATGGTGCCACAGGGAATGAAACCCTTTATTTCTGTCACTGGAGCCATGCCAGAAGGCTGTGTTTAGGATCTGCATGTCAGAGACAGATTCTGCATTGCCCGACTTCTTTTCTGGCTCCTGGACGGTGATTGATTTGCTGACCTTGAGCCCAACACCTGGCCCTGTGAGCAGCACACAACCTGTCCCTGCTCTTTGTCCAGCCTCTTACCTTTAAGTTACCTCTCCATGCATAACCCTGGAATCTCATTTGAATTCGGTACAAAATAACAATTTTATCCTACTGCATAATGGGCTGAGCCCATTGCAGGGACTTGGGAACATGCAGGTGAGGGAGAAACACCTCTATTATTTAGTCATGTCTCAGAAGCTGAAAGACAGGGCTTGGCTGTCCTAGAGAATGTGGAAACTTGGTCGGGAAAAGTGTCCTCGGTAAAATGTGCCTCCTGCCACTTCTGAGGGCAGAGGAGGCTCAACCATCCCAAGGGTTTGCTTCCAGCCCCGCTGTGTGCCCGGAGAGGGAGGGTGTCTGCTGTATCCCTGCTTTGGAAGAAAGTGGGATTTAAAGTCTGGCCTCTGCATCCCAATGCAGAGCCCTGAAACAGCACCTCACTAAACCCAGCACCTCACTAAACCCAGCACCTCACTAAACCCAGCACACCACTAAACCCAGCACTAAACCCTGGTACTACCTGCGGGCTAGCTGGGCTGAGCCTCCAGGGAGGTCGGACCTGTCCAGCTGGACCTGTCGGGCTCTTTGCTGAAGCTGGCTCGTCCTCACACCTCCCCAGCACAGCCCTTTGCCTGCTTGTCTTAATCACTTTGCAATTTCTTTTTCTCTCGCCTGGCTGCCCTCTCCCTCCCCCTTCCCTCCCCTTTCTTTTATTTCAACCTTTCCCGACATTTGTCCCGCTCCGTCCTCTCCTCTTCCCTCTCCCTACCTCAGATTGTCCTTCCTTTCATTCCCGATCACTCTAAATCCTTTCTGACGTCTGAGCTTTCGTTCCGCTCCCGCTCCGCCCCTGCTGGGACCTGCGCTGCCTTTCTGTTTACACGCATGTCTATACAAATTCCGTGTGTGACAAAGCACGGAAAAGTGCCCCTCTGAGACCCGTTTTCCTTTTGCAGAACAGACCGTCCTTTGTGCCAAAATAATGACTCAGCACCGCCGCGGGAGAAGGGCCTTGTTTGCTCCTCAAGAAAGAGGGATGCAGATGAGCTGCCCAGGCTTTGGACTCAATCTGTGCCTCGAAGATGGTACCTCCGAGTGAAAACAGCCGTGAAGCAGCGAAATGAGAAGGAGGAGAAATGAATCAACAACATAAAATTAACTTTTGTTTCCCTCTGAGTGGACCAGAGGCCAGACAAAAAGCAGCTCCTCTGTTGCTCTTGCCTACCACGTGCATGTTCCCAGGGGTTTGCTCATTCCCTTTGTGTAACTTGAAACATAATCATACTATAAACAGAAATTGCAGCACTTTGAGCTTTCAGCTAAGTGTTCCTGCATGGTCAGTTGTCAGTTTGACTCCAGCATCCTTTATCTGTCACTTCATGCCATGGCATTTCAGCTTGAAGACAACCAGCTGCATCTTTCAGCATTGCCCACTTGATCTGGCTGCCGGTTTCTCTCTGACTCACAGTGTTTTATTTTAAGAAAAAGGAGTCATGAAATATTTATCCTTTTTCTTGGGAAACTTGAAACTGGAGGCAAAATGTAACATTTTTGCTTTTCTCTTCCACCTCCATGTCTCTGAACTTCTCCATTCACTCTCTCAGGGATGAGAGAACTCTGGAATGACCACCAGCCTCACTTTACAGATATTGGGATTTCTCGGTGGGACAAGAGCATGGGAGTCTTCCCTAATGATATTCCCAGTAAACAAAAACCTTTTCACCTTCTGCCTGTCCCCACAAATTCACCCTGCCAGATCTGTGTCCCCACATGCCTTCCTGGTTCTGCTGGGGTTCCCCAGCAGCAGTTCTGGAGACAGGTAAATTCTGGAGACAGGTAAACTTCTCTGTAGATTTCTTCTTTTATCCTAAAGGAAGTAGCAGAACCCACTGTTACCATGAATTTGACAATCACAAAACAATCTACTGATTATCTTTGCGCACGCTCCGTGCTCTTGGCATCCTTTAGAGATGGATTGCCCTCATCTATCACCAGTGGGAAAAGTAGAAAGGCCCTACTGGAGCTTCTTGGTTCCCTCTATAGGGATCTAGTGGGACCAAGCTGATTTTACCCACACGAGATAATAATAAGCCCGTGGGAGGAGGCGATTAGTGGAACAGATTCCACAGGCACCCTGCTGGGTCTAATCTGTCTGTTGTCATTCTGCTGCTGCTGTTAGGTCCAAACAGCCAGGCAGAGAGATAGCCACACATTTCCGTGGGGTTTATGTCAATCTTATGACTTTTCATTTTACTGGGCTGGTTTTTTTATTTATGGAAGGTATGGCATTGGGCCTGGCTTGGGTTGTGGATAATCTCTGCTTAGAGCTTTTTGATCCATTTTCCAAAAAGATTATTTTAATCTCTTCCTCCCTTCCCCCAGAGCATCTCACCACACCAAGGGATAATTGTTTATCCTCTTGGCTCACCTCACTCCCACTGGCCACCGTTTAATGCTGGCCAGATGCCTGGAGCAGAGGAGACAGGGTGTGTTTTTTGTGCAGGGGATGGATGTGACACGGTGTCAGTGATTTGAGACAGCAGCACAAAAGGACTAAATCCATACTTAAGTAAACTATCCCAAACAATAGTTTTGTTGCTTGTCTGTGTCCTGAGCCAGGCAGAGGCTAGCCCTGGTTTGAGCAGTCCCTGGGATGCTCTGCTTTGCTGTGATGAGTTGTTCTGCTAAGCAAGAAGAGAGCAAACAGGAAAACCCTTCAGGCAGAGCCAGGCAGGTCCCCAACACCCAACACTGTTTTGGCAGCTAAAAAAGGCAGCAGCTAAGACCTTCTGCCTGTTCAGCTGCTCCGTGTTAACAGCACTGGGTTTGCTGTGGAAGAAATGATCATATTCATGTTCAGAACCCCTAAACTCTCCCAAAATGAGTCAGTGTTATTTCCTTCAGAGACTGCTCTAAAGCCACGCTCTGGGAATGGCTGGGTTTGGTCTTCAAGATGATAATTAGGGAGAATGTCACCAATCAGGCTGCATAGAGCTGGACAGCATGTACGGGCTGATAAAGGGAATTGGAAATTTACTCAAAAACATGATCCAGAATGCATATTTTCCCCTTTCTCTTCCTCCTGCTTTTGTCTTTAGCAATCCCCTTGTCCTACTCACCCAGTTCTGGAGGGTGTTTTGTCTCTTCATGGCTTGTGGAGCCTACTTGAAAAGGTTCAATTAGTGAAGAAAGGTTCTGGATCTGTATTTGCAGCACTTCCATTCCCTGGTTTTGCTGAACCTCTGCCTTCATGGAGATAACACACTCATCTTAATTAGGAAGTGGAAGAGGAAAAGAGGGGCTTTTTAGCCTGCATTATTCAACTTTGATCTGACTCATTCCCTTTCATTCTGGGAGAAAAACATTTCAAAGACTTCCAGGAGCCTCAGTCTAATGGCATTGACCAGAGGCACTGTCAGTCTTGCTGGAGAAGAGAAGAATGCACTGATACCGCAGTTTCTCACAGAGTGTAATAATGCCCTTCTTAGAAACCAGCTTTCATTAGACAAATTCCTAAATTTAAGGTCATATTCTTTTCCTTGGGTGATTCTCATTTAAGAGTCTATAATGCAGATGCATCTTACATTTTGGTTAGCTTTATCCAGGAGAGAAAATGGTTCTTTGTCTCTTACTTTAGGTTTCACAGGCAGTTATTAAACACACTTAAATACACTGAATGTTTTTAAGAAACTTCATGGGCTTTATCCTCAAAAACCTATCCACAAAAAAGGAGTAGGGACTCTAAATCCAACTTTCCTCCCTCCTGCTATAGCATTGAGACATTGAGAGAAAGTATTTACAAACTGGGCTGAGCTAGATTGTGACATCCTGCTCACTAATATTTGTTTAACAACTATCACAAACACAACCAGCTTCTGAGGGTTTTTTGGAGAGGGTTGGGGTTTTTTTGCCATCTTTTCAGTAAGGTGATTTTGCATTAAACACTTAAATGTAGTCATGGGGTTGGCAACGTATTGCTTGGTACCCCCCGAGATGCCACATTCTGTAAGGGAAATGCACACAATAGAAGAGGTAATTGCACCTACACTAAATTGTACCACAGATCTTCACAGTCTCTGTCATTATCGTGGTTTAAGAGCAAATGGCATGATGGAAACATCCTGGTGGATGTCTCTGGTTCTGGAGCTCACACTTGTGCCTCACTGCTTCAGTTGTCACCCTGCTGTCCTCGTCCCCAGGCTGTGCAGAGCCTTCAGCAATGATGCATTGTTAACATCCTCTTTCTGGGCACCAGAAATCAAACATTAATAGACTCATACAAAGTGTTCCAGTTCAGATTACTCCGTTCTTCCTCCTTTCTTTTGCCAACAGGAGATGTCAATACAAAGCACACTCAGAGCTGGGGGTTGGCTCAGGGTGGAATTTCACCATGAAGTTACTGTTGGAAAAGGGAAAAGGGAGAGGTTTGCTGAAGTTTTGGTTCACTGAGTCACAACCAAATACCTGCTGCAAGGTGGAAAATCCAGCTTTTGCCAATATGTGAAACATGGAGCTTCCTCTGAGGTTTGATAATTAAAGGAAACCACTCCCCATAGAACACACCCACTCTTCTCATGTCCTTCTTGTTGAGCAGTTTCTCACTGGGATCTCCCACTACCTTTATTTAAAACAATAATAAAAGTAATTTTTTTAAAAGTGTACGGGATTTTCAAAATCAGGCAATCCTTCCCCCCAAAAGCTCCCATTCAGTGCTAACAATTCCTCTTGATTTCAACCAGGAAGACCCAGGGAGATTCTAAGCCTGTGTGCAAGTCTTCACCCTGCCTCCAGGAAGGAAAAACAGACAAATTTCTTCGTCTCTCAGCTGCCTTCCACTTTTCAAAGGACACAGACTTCTCCTCCTTTCAGATCCCAGAAGGCTGTTTTTTGGGTGAATAACCCAAGCCATAGCGGCAAGATTTGTCAGATTGTTCTTTGAAAGCACCATGGGAAACTGAGCAGTGGAATGGAAGTCACTTTGCAACCTTGCTGCCCTTCTTAAAATATAAATAATAGAGCATTATAAATATAATCATATCTAAAAAATAGATTAGAGTGAGGAAACCTGCTTCCCAGGTTGTCCAAAATGTGGAAGATCTTGTAACTCCAACCTTAAATTTTCTATCCTGGCAAAACTGACCCAACAATGTCCTTCAGGGACAGGGCACTACCAATTCCTGACCTAGAGATGCTCTGTCACATACAGAGGCTGGGAAAGAGTCCAGGATCTGCCATCTAAGGGTTAGCCAAGGATCCTATTTATAGACTGTTCTGGTGACAAATGAAACGTGAACCTGCCTGGCCAGGGCTGAGGGCAGAGCCTGCCCAGGAGGGGCTGAGCAAAAGTCTGAGAGGCTCAAACTGAGCTGTGCCACCTCCCACCCTCTGAGCAGTGCTGTGTTATCAGTTCTGCCTCATCACAGCCAGGTATGAATAAAATATCACATGAATGCATTCATCCCACCTGGAGAGCTTGTCTGACACACTGAGAACCAGCCAGCTCTGTTGAATAAAGAGCTTCCTTTGGTGCTTCAAAGGACCTGGGTTACACCAATCAGTTATATCTTTCGAAAGAAGCCTAAGATTTCACTTACTTTTTCCTTTATTATTATTTTAACAAGACCCAACAAGGGGAGAGAGAAGGAGAAGCCTCAGATTGTGTCAAATTTTAGATTACTTTCTGTAATATGGGAAAATCAAATGAATTTCAAGCCATAGCAGGAGTAATTTTATATTTAGCAAAGGGCAGCAAGGGGTGATTCGGAATGTAGCCTGGCTGAAGATGGAGAATTGGGCAATAAATAGATTTCCAAGTTGTAATGAGGAGGAAGTAATTGGTAAGGGGAAATGTTTATCCTTGCAGTGTTGCTTCCAGAAAGAGCTTGCCAGTTCTCACACACAGCACTGTCATGCTGGAACAGTCAGGGGAGCAGCAGAGCCTGGGATAAGTCCACGGGACCTGAGGACACATTTGGTGACCTCTGGTATATGAACTATGCCAAAATAACAGAGGGGTGGAGAAGAAAAGACAAAACCATAATGAAAAAAAGAGGAATGTTTTTTTCCATTGCACTTCCCAAGCTGAATATAGCACAAGGCCATTTCTGGAAGGACTCTAGAGCTCACTTCTGAATTTAATTTAAGTGGCACATTTGGGGGAAGAACTCCTGCTCATCACAGAGGTGTCAGACACTGTGTGTCCAGTGGTTCTCCAAGCACTGAGCAAGTTTCTATATTTTATTTTAATGCAATGGGTTTTCCCCTGTTGAATGAATCACATCCAAACCAGGTTTGTATCTGGCTCTGTAATTCAGCTCCTTCCTTCATAGCCTTTCAGGTTGGGATGCTCTCCCTCTGCCTCCCTAAATGCCTCATTAGCTTCTCATTTTATTTTGATGTCTTACCTGGTTTCCAACTTTCTTAAGGTATTATTTTGATCACCTCAAATGTTCCAGCCCCTTTTTGTGTCACACCTGGCATAGGTAAGGCCAGATCATCAGAGGGGATGCAAATCTGCATCATTCCAGTGAAAATCATGGAATTCAGCTGCTTTTTTTGCAACCTCTGGATGTGACTGACAGATCTTGCTGGAGCCAAGTGAGCTTTTGATACACCCTGGATTGCTCATGTCGGAGTGACTCAGAGCCTGTGGAGGTGGAAATAGTGCCTGGCCACAAATAACATTTCACTTTTTTGTTGTTGTTTTCTTTGCTTAAGGTAAAAGAATGAGCTCAATTCATTTTCAATGTATTTTCCCTTCCCATTCTAACTCTCCTCCCCATAATAGTTTTTCCTCCAAGGTGTCAATAGGAGCATCCTTCTCTACAAAATACCAATGAAGAGGATTCCAGTTAATTGCTTCCTGCAAACCCTTATAAGCTAAACAAGCCAATCCACTGTTCCTTAATTCCCTTTTGCTTTCTGTTTATTACGGGTTGGTCAGTGCTTAGGGATGCTGCTGATAAGCTAATAGCCGATTAGGACTCTAATCACGTGCCATCTGGAATGAAAAGACAAGTCCAGGGAGAAGCAGAGCACAGATTTAGTGTTTCTGAAGGAGAGAGCTGCTGCAGCGTGCTTGTGGGGTGGCCAAGGGTGAGATGGCAGGGACGGCCAGGCAGTGCTGGCCTGGGGATAGGGATGGGGATAAGAATGGGGACAGTCCCTTTGCTGCTTTTGGTAGAGCCAAATCTCGTGTCCCCTCCACTGGCTGGATGCACAGGAAAGGCAGAGCTGGGTTTGCTGCATGGAGCTGTTGCCACTTCTCTCTGAAGGGCTCAGGGAGTATAATGTTGTTTTTCCAGACTCTCATCTACCTCATATAAACTAAGGGTAGGCAAACACTTCAGTCCTGCTTGGGAAGGTGTGAGGAGAAGATTAATGTATCTGTCTTTCAGCCCAAAGATGGGTCCTGCCTCACTTTACCCAGACAGGGTTTGGGTCTTTGTGCTACAAAATACTTCTCAGCTCAGTGAGTGCCTGTAACCTGTGAACATCTGAAAGTCTGGCTCCACCAGCTCAGGAGAGACCTCCTTTG
This sequence comes from Coloeus monedula, assembly GCF_965178545.1. Classification (NCBI taxonomy): domain Eukaryota; kingdom Metazoa; phylum Chordata; class Aves; order Passeriformes; family Corvidae; genus Coloeus; species Coloeus monedula. The sequence continues at coordinate 10,338,369 of NC_138797.1, read as the reverse complement.
GGTCAGCTTGAGTGGTCAGGATCTGAGTGCCACGACTTGAATGCAAGGAGCACACCCCATCCTCCTTCCCAGTGCCTGAGGTGGTAACAGGCCCCTGGGATGTATGGCCCAAACCCACAAAGGAACATCTCCACAGCCAGCTCTGCCTCCCAGAACCTGGGGGTCAACAGGAAATCTCTATTTCAGTGTGTAACCTCAGGTTAGAAAGAGAGCAGCCAAAGAAAACAAAAGACACTGTCTGCATAGAGTCCTCTGAGCTCCTTTCCCAGGGCCAAATCACGGACCAAATCACAGCTCAGTTATCTGGGAGAAAAGCTGGATCCTCCACCTCTCCCCGGGCATGTGCCCAGCTAAAACACTGGGAGCAGGCAGTTCCTGCTTCTGAGAGGGGAGTGCAGCCAGGCTTTCACTTTGCCCTTGGACTGCTTACAACGTGATGGTGATCTTTGCCTTTTCATGGTCTATGGCACTGTAAAAATGACTGTGAATTAAAGAGAATCTTACTTTTGGGGTTTTTTTTCAGCATGTCTTTGAAGAAAACATTCGAGGTGGTGACAGCACCCGGGTGGGGCACTGTAGGATGGAGAGGCACCAGCTCCAGCTGGAGCCACTGATTCTGGAGCCCCATTTGGGAGCTGCTGTTGATGGGAGCTGTCAGTGACCAGAGGCATGATGAGGGAGATCAGCGTGGTTCCTCCAAAGACAGAGAGGGAAGGCAAAAAGGCCTGGGAGCTGTGCAGAGCTGCCTGCCTGCAGCAGATAAGTGTTCTGCTGGATTGGGCTGCGTGAGCAGACAAGGCTGAGGGGATAAGCACAGAGGCTTTGTGTGTTCAGGTAACTCAGTGCACAGTCTGATATGGAGCAGAGTCACCTCAGCCAGGGACTGTCCCCAAGCCCTCAGTGCAGGCAGGTTTCCTCTTCCATATGTGTGCATTTTAATGGGTGAAAGAGGGTGTCTGTGCTTTTTCATTTTTTCTTGGTGGGATTTTTCTTCTCCCCTCAAATAAACATTTGCTATTTGAACAGTTTATCCAAGCAACTCTGCTGCCTATTTCCTCCACTGGCTCCTGCCCAGAAGGTCTCAGCATCTCACAGCCTGAAGGGTGGATGGAGGAAAATTGCCATTTTCATTTTACAGGGAGCCGAGGGATAGAGAATCTAAGTGATTGACCAAGATTAATCTGTGGCAAAGCAGAGCCCCCAGTCCCAAATCTTACCTCGTGTGTTATCCTTGCTCTGTATGACTTTAATAAGAACAGATTTGATCCTAGAAATCAGGGTCCATTCATGCTCAATGCAGCGTGAAATCCCCCAGTCTTTACTACACCTCTGGAGGCTTGGGTTGCTTGTATGTGAGATCTGGCTTTCAGCTCTGGCTCCTGATTTTAATTTCTATCGTCTACAGGTGCTTGGCTCAAGAGCTTGCCCTGCTGCTGGTCCTGAATGCTAATTCCAGCCATGCTGTGTGGAAGAGCTGTTGTAAATGTGATAAGGAAGTACTGGGAGCTAGTGCCAGAGCCTCAGCTGATTGCAAACTGATACTGCTGTCTTGTTTAAGTGGAAAATTAGATGGAAAAAAAATCATTAATATATGGTAGACATTTTCTTCAGGCTCTTTTGAGGGCTGCTGTTTCTTGATGCATTCCAATAAGATCTGTATTCCCTCTGCCCTTGTAATACAGAGCAACTGCCTGTCAGAAAGTACATGACTAACTGCTATCTTTTCTCTCTTCTATTGTAATTAAGGCACCAGGAATGTTTATGGGATTTGGGCCCTTGCTTTTAATGAGTGTTGGACTCGTGCCCCCATTTTAATCAAATGTGGGACCGGTTATTATTAATGTAGGACTTTGGATGCACATGACTTCTTCCAGAGTAAATGAAGATGGATTTCTTTCCCAGAATAGATTACAGGCCCAGGTCCTGCAGCCTCTGATTGTGAGGTGTTCTTGGGGAGTAAATCATGAGCTGCTGCAAGATGACAGAACTCTGAAGATCAGCAAGAACTGCCCCTCCTGAGGATGCTCTTGTGGTGGGAAAAGATTAGGAGGCAAATGGGATTTTCTTGCTTTGGATAAAATTTGGGCTGGGGTCTAGAAGATAAAAACAGCAAGAGATGAGTCTTGGGATGCCCCATCCCTGGAAGTGTTTAAGTTCAGGTTGAACAGGGCTTGGAGCAACCTGGGATAGTGGAAAGTGTCCCTGCCCATGGCAGGGGGGTGGAATGAGATGAGCTTTAAGAGCCTTTTCAACCCAAACCATCCTGTGATTCTGTGATTTTGAACTCTGGAAAGCCAATTTTTTCCAGGCATCAGGTTACTGAGTTCTTGACACTTTGCTGTTCTCACTCCCCATCCATCACTCCCACCAGCCTGTCTCTCTGTACTCTGAGACACAAGCTCAGGCCTCACTTGTCACAATATTCCTTTTTCTTGTGTCCCTTCTGCCCTTCATGTGCCCTAAGGCAGATCTGCACCTCCATGTGTCTCCAACTGCAAAATAAAGACACTGCTGGTTTTTGCTTAGTTCGACACTCTTCAGGCAAATCACATCCATTTTGTATCTGTGCATCTTTCTGCACAGTGGTGCATGATGGCAGTTGAGGGGTCTTGGAGACAGAATAATAGAAATACTAACTGAGTGATATAATAGTGAGAAATAGGACAGTGTGAAGGGCAGGGATAAAATCCACAAGGTCAGGGATTTCTGGCCATGTCTGGCCTGATCGAGTGTTGGCATTAGTCCTGCTACAAGCTGGAGGTTGGATTAGAGGCTTCCAGGAGCACTCTCCAGCCAATACTGTTATGATCTGGAGATTACTCATGAAGTCAGCACATGCTGAATTTCACCAGTTTTAAAACAGAGGAGTTGGGTGAATATATGTCACCTGAGATTCATGTCTGAGTAGCATTGGAAGAAACATCCTTGGTGTTTAGTCTCCTGTAAGGCAGCTCGATTGTGCAGAGAGGAAAAGGGAAGGACAGAGGGGAGACCCCCAAGTCGTTCCCAAAGTCCACATCAGCATGGGCTGGTCCAGAGTGCCAGATAATATGGCCAAGTTAGACTGATTTCATGAGGAAGCTTAAGCAAATACATTTCATCATCCAAAGGGATGAAAGCACGGACAAGGTTTTCTTCTCTCCTCTGCTGAGCTTAAACTTGTCATGCCATAACTTGATTTCAGTTGATTATGTGCTTACATGATTTGGCAGAGAAACTGCACAAGTGTAGCACTTGTCTATGGGTCTGTTGAGTTTAGATAACTGAGTGCTGTCTCTGTTTTGGTAAGGACTCTATTTTGATAAGAACAGCCCACCACTGGGTCAGCAGCAGAGAGTCAAAATTGTGTCAGCTGTTCTGCTGTTCAGCTTCAGGCTTCCCCTGCCGGTTTCCTGTGGAGGCTGTGAAGTGTCCATCCCTGGAGACATTCAAAAATGAATTGCAAAATGGACTGAGCAGACTGGTCTGTCTTCAAAGCTGGGTCTGACTTCAAAGCTGGGTCTAACACCATTGTCCTCCCTGCTCAGGGAGGGGGTTGGAGCAGGAGGCACCCAGAGGTTCCTCCAGCTTACAGCCCTTCCTGGTGTCACACAGGGAAAATGAGCTGTGTTTTCCTCAGGAAAAACACTCGGATCAGCACTTACACAGGCAGGGCCCATATAAATTACAGTGTCAGGAAAAGTTACCAAAGCATGAAATTCCTCCTTCACCCTGAGTGTATTGGAATTGATTCATTCTCCTGAGAAATGTGCTCATGCTTGGCACTCAATCCGTTCACTTCTCTTTCAATCTGCACTGAACACCCACATTAAAAACATGGGGTTGATCCCAGCACTTTTTTTTATGTGAGGTTCTGTGCAGGTTTGTAGATGTGATGGCTGCGATGAGCAATTGCAGTAAACACCCCTTAAAAAGAGAGTGATGAAATACCCTTTTAACTTTTCATCTTTCTAATCCGTCATCGTGTTAGAGCAAGCATGGCAGGCTCTGTGCAATCAAATCCTTCCACATTTAAGCAGAATTCTACTTTCAGGCAATTGCTGGTGTACAGAATTCCAGAGATATGCTGTTCCTTTTGAAATTTTCACAGCCCAGGATATTCCCACACTGAAGGCTGTGTGACTCCGTGTTTTTCTAGCTAGGCTTTAACTAATCTTAACCTCAACTGCCAAAAGCTGTGGGAGTTTTCAGCATAAATATATTTTTACCTGGAAGTAGCACCCAACCCTCCTTTACCTGTTAATAATTTGATTAGAATTTCAAATTTTAAAAATTCCAGAAAATCTTGATATGAAGAAGACCCAACGTATAATCTTTCATTTCTGCTTTATATTCAGCGTGTTCTGCTTCCAGGCAAGGGAGATTTTAACGGTTTGATCATCCACACTGCGTCTTATTCTTCCTGTAGGATATAATGCTCCATAGAAGCTGATCTATGCTGAATGACCAGCTGTTCTAAAATGCCTTTGAGAAAACAAAATGGTTTGATTACAGCTTCTAAGTCACAAAATAATGAAGAAAAAAAAAAAAAAAAAGAGAGAGAGAATTGGAGTACAAAATGTGCTAGAACTGGTCCTTTTCCCACTGGTTTATAAGGACTGGGATTTGCCTGTTGGGATAACTCTTGGCTGTGCCAAGGGCAACAGCATCCTTTTAGTGAGGTGTTTCAAGGACTGCACATCCTGGGAACACGAGCAAAGCTCTCAGGGACAATCTGGTGCCTCAAATGCTCCTGTAAAATTACAGTGTCTCATGCTGCTGAGGGGGTGGCAACAGAGTTAAGGAAATGCAAACCCGTTTCAAATACAAATACCAAGGCAACAGTTTGCATTAAAAAATAGCAGCTCTGAATGTCAGGGAAAGAGTTTTAGAGGCTTCGTCTGCCTCGTATCAGGCAAGTTGTCCAAATGTGGGCAGGCTGCTATTTCCAGAAATCTGGGCTGGGATGGGAGAAGTTGTCTGGAACGGTTCTCTAATCATTTCCATGGGAGCAGTGACCTGGGGGAGCTCTGACCTCCTGTGAGAGACCTTTGTGGGAAGCCTGGGAAGACGGGGGGTCTCAAGGTGGGATTGCAACAGCAGAGCTGGGGAGAAGATGGGCCAAGCTTCTGGAGAATGTGAGAGGATGGTTTGAGAATGATACAGACTTGCCGAAAAGCAGTAGCAGAACAAGAGATGTCTGGCAATGCTGAAGGCTGGAGTTTGAAAAACAGGAGGAGAAACACCAGGGATGGGCCAGGACTGACGTTGTTTTGGAAGAGGAAGATTCAAGAGTCTTGTCTCAGCCTGTGATCTGAAACTTCTCCCTCATGTGCTGTAAAATCTGTTTTGCTCACAATTTTTTTTTGCAACAGGATTTCAGGTTAAAAAGAAAATTTCACACACATTTCCAAGGAAACAGAAGTTGATGTTACCTCAACAGCTTCAGCCACCCTTTGCCAAGTTCTGCTCTGGCACAAACAGGTCTCTTCCATCTGCTGTGTATTTCCAGCTCTTTCAATTGGTGTTCTGTGCATGTGATCCATTCTCTGTAACAGAAAACTTCCTGGGCCATTTCTAGCAGCTCAGTCTGTCTCTCTGTCCCTGGCTCTGCAGACAGTAATGGGTTTTCTGCCAGCACAGCCCATTGGAGCAGGCAGCTGCACAGCTCCTGGGCTGGGACACCCCAAAAATGTCCCTGAGTGTCACTGTAAAATATACAACCCCAGGTGGAACAGCATCTCCAGCACCTGAAGAAACTGTGATTTGCAAGATGCTTGGTTCCTCCAGGGAGCTGTGCTCAGATCTAGAGGATGGGTATTACTCCTTTCGAAAATACTACCCAATTTCACTTGCTTCTAATTTTGTGCCCTGGCCACCATTACAGTTAAGAATAGCTGTAACTGCTGTTATTAGAGACTTTTTTACCCCCACACATTTCTTTTCAGAAAGGCAAACTTTCACAGAACTCTTCTTTTAAAAGGAATTTTCTATTGAAGGAAGACCGGTGGCACTGGATAACATTTTCTTTAAATTGTCCAATTAAAAACAAAGTGTCCAAGAGCTAATAATCAAAGCAGATGTTAGCCCAAAATCTAAACCAATTATTTTAAAATCTGCTCTTGAGGGACTTATGCTAATGAACTATTTTATTATCATGAGAAATTGTAGCTTGTGCTGTGGTTTTAACAGTCTAATTACAGAGATAGCACTTGTTTTGTGTACCCGTGATAAGCACAGACTTTTAATTCACTCAGCAAATAGTGGCATGACAGGAATTGGCCAGGACTCTGCATCTGCAGCTCTATAGGCAAAAACCAGGAGCTCTCAACATCTGAAGATGCCCTCAGAACTTCTCTGTGTCTTCTCTGCGTGGGGGATTAATGAGTGTCTCCAGCAGAGCATTTCTTTCAGTGCTTGCCCCTGTGTAGACCCCAAGGAAAGCTGCCTTGACTGTGCATACAATCGGTGGCTGGAGGTTTTAGGACTGAGAGATATTTAGGATATTTATTTATTTTCTATGCCTGCCTTTACTGCTCCAGAGGGGGAGATAACACTGGAGATGGTATCCCTGAGATGTGAAGAACAGACTGTGGTGCTGTTGTGTTGGCTTTTGATTTCCGAACAGGGAACTCATTAAATGCTTTTTAAAATCCTTGTGAAGAGAGCAGATCCTCATTACAACCCCCAGGTAAGGGGAGATCTCTGCCCAGGAGGGAGAGGTCAGGGCCAGTTTGGAGCTTTCTTCACAAGCCCTCTGGCTCTCTGCCCACATGTCCATGTAAACAAGGCTTCATTTTCCCTTTTATTTTGCCAACAATACTGCAGATACTTTAGCCAAAGGCAAGAGAATAGAACCTCTCTTTTCCTCTGTAGAAGTTGCTCTTTTTTTTTTTTTTTTTTTTCTTTTTCTTCACATAAATCATACCTTGCACAAGAATGAAAACTACTGTGCAAGTTCTGACAAGAGCAAGGATTTCCAGAAATCAGACACCAATCCCACCTGCCACCACATCTCTGAGATGCCTGGAAATTTCTCTGACCTCCTGTTAATACAACCTCCCTAAGCAGAGAATTTTTAAGATTTTTTCCAAAACCACATGAACAAAGCTCTGTGTGTTGCCTTCAGCAGACTCTGGCTTTGTCAGATGCCTTCACTGTAGGAGTCCAAAACTCTGTTTATGCTCAGTCATGGCCACTAAAATTCCAGTCCCTGCACTTGTCCTGTGGTTCCCTCCATGCCCCACTGCCTAAGAAGGATGTGTCTGGTTTATTAGTGGCATGTGAGCAGTGCTTGGAGCATCTTTGTTGCTGTCCCACAATCACATGTGAATCTGGAGCCCAGCTGTGTGGCTCCTGGGAAGGATGCTGGGCATCCCACATGGTGAGGATTGGAGGAACACATCTGGGTGGGGGTGATGGGGACCTCATCAACTCTCTCATAATTGCAAACAGCTCCAGTGCAGCTGCACCCACTGACCTGCACACAACAGAGAACTCTGTTCACAAAACCACTTACCTGGACTCTGCTTCACAAGGGCTGAATAGGACAAAAACCCCACTGAAACAAGCTTCATTCAGAGCACAGAGGCAAATTCTGCTGCTGTGCAGCTCTCCTGCCTACATCAGCTGCCCAGCCAGAGAAAATTGCCGAGCTATAATCAAGATATTTTTCAAGTGACTCTGACTGCTGAATAAATGTGAAGGTCATGGGGCTGTTTTCTCCCTCCTTTTCCTAAAATCCATTTTCATACAGATCAATATCAGTGAAGACTGAAGGAGAAAACAGGCTTTGGGAATCAAACCTTTTCTGCTTGGAAGCAGGGCAAGAACAAAAGTCTCTGCAGCAGTGCTGAATTAAGGAGCAGGATTTATCATTGCAGGCCAAGGTTGGCTTCTCTTTCCTGGATCCTTCCTTACAGTGACTCTTATTTCTTTCTTGTACAGCAAGAGGGAGAATGCTGAATAAAGCTCAGCACCTGGCACATCCATCCACTGACATTTTAAAGAAATTTTCTCTCTGCACAGCACAGGACTGAGCTTTCATCCCATTTGTTGGTACTGGTGGTTTCTGGGTACTGTAAATCTTGGAAATGAAAGGAATTGAAAAGTTCCTTGATTGCTTTTTTGCTTTTCCAGGTCCTCATTCACCTGGGATGATTGAGGTGCAGCTTTGAGGTTCAATCAGTTTGATCAAAATTCCCATTTTGAAGGCAATGTGATAAAAAGCCTATTTAAGACTTACTCCTATACAACCCCACAATGTGGCAGATAATATTCTCAAATGCTACTGAATTTTGTGTTGGTGGTCTTGGCTTTTTTTGTGCCTCCTCCTAAGCTAAGCCTCAGCCACTGGACAGCATCAGGAGCCTTCACCCTGTCTCTGTGTGTCCCAATGCCTCCATGTGAGTGCACAAGTTGCTCTGCCAAGCAGTTTGGGATGCTGTGGGGAAGTGGGATGCCTGAAGCACTCATTTCTGCAGAACCAGTGGTGTTTATCCCACTTTTGCTAAACTCCAGCCCATGAAAGCAGCTTTTTTGCATTTTGCATAACACCACCTCACCCACTTTATACCTGCAGAAATTTGATTTGCAAACAATCTGCCTTTGTTCCTCTCTCAGCCACCCCATTTCTCTATCAAACACCCTCCCTATCAATATCCATCATGGAGCATCTCCTTCAAAGGCCAAATTCAGCCTCCCAACCCTCTCTTCATCAGGAAAGGATGAAGTAAATCAGCTCTTCAGCTGGTCCCAAAGGCTTCCAGGCTGCGGTGGAAGATGAATTACCCCACTGCCTTTTATGAGTAATGCAGAGAAATCATAACAGGGCTTTACAAAGAGCCATACATCTTCAAAGAGTTGTGTGTCCATTAGCTAAATAGCTCTGCTCCACACGGGACAGCCTGCAATTGTGCAAGATGGGGAGAAATAGTGCAGTTCTCCCTCCAGCTGAAATACACCTGAGCCTACGTGGGAGCTCCTTCTTTTCTCACAGGATGAACCTTTGGATATGGATGAGGTGAGCCCAGTCTCTGCAATCTGCAGGACACAATGCAGGTGAAAGAACTCAGAGCCAGCTTAGCAGCACTGCATTAATAAATATCCCAAATTAAACATGCGAGGAGCCACCGACTCTGGAAATAAAGCTCCTGCACCCTCTGCTGGGGAGAGGCTCCTGGCTGCACAGCCGGGCACACCAACGATGTCCTGCTGGGATGCTGCCTTTTCACAGGACTTTAATCTAAAATTCCTTCTTTTACCATGGAAATACTAGCAGGGATGTGGCTGAGATGGGGAAAACAGGACAGGATCTCCACCCACCCCAGCCCTTCCTGCCATGCTGAACAAAAAGCCTACAGACCTCAGATGAGAAGGAAGCCTTGAATAATATATTTGATGTTATCCATAAATCATGTAATAAAACCGAAATAATGTTTCTTCTCCTCCCACCCTCAGCTTGAAGGGCAAGAGGCCAGGAAACAATATTCCTGTCTCTGGTTCTTCCCACACAGTTGCTTTTCCCACTTCTCAGAATACCCCATTCCTTGCAAGAAAATCTGTTTTGCCCCATTTAGGGACCCAGTTTCACTGAATGTCTTTATTTTTTGCCAGCAGTGCTGTTTCCACTCTGCAAAAAGCAAGGGTGAGACATCCTAAGGGAGACTTGTTAAATCAGGGAAGACCCCACATTTGCCTGCCCTCCTCCCTTATTTAGGAGAAATGAAATTCAGATGCTTTGAGCTACTGAGTTTTGGGGCACAGCCTGTGTGTATGCTCAGTTCTGGAGCAATCTCCTGCTTCTCCCCAGAAAAACAGCTCCAGTGTTGCTGGTTGTGATGCTTCCCTGGAAGTCCTCACTGTGTTTGTCCAGATGGTGCTTAGCTGTAATCACCAGCAGGAATGTGGTTTCCTGGACTCTGCAGGACCCAAAAGTTCATCTGGAAAAGGAAGGCAGTGAGTGTGCTCCACCGGGGTGATGCTGAGCAGCCGCGGGCGGGTTTCCAGCTCAGCAGCAAGTTCTTTCTGCCCTCTAGGGTCCAGCTCCGTGGAGGGCTGCTCACCTCCCTCCTCCCGGAGAGCAGCTCCCGCTTTTCTGCAGGATGGGCTGGAGAGGAAATTTCAGCTTTGAGCCACTCCAAGACCTGCCCTAGTGATGCTCCACTGATGAATAGCAGATGGGATTACGTGGTGCACCAGTTCTCCCAGTTCATCTATTGTGCCTTGCTGCTGTTTGGTTTAACCACTCAATTAAAAGTGTGTTAATAGGTTTATATTCACTGGCTTCTTCAGACTCTGATTTCAGTAAAAGCTTCCGCTGAGTCGGGAAAAGGCCAACAATAAAATAATATTTTAACATCTATCCTTTAAGAAGAAATCAGGACCTGAAAAGATGCAGAGACTGTGATTTTTATTTAGTTTGGAGAACCAGCTCCAAATCCATGCACTGCTTTTGTGCTCAAAAGCTACAGAAATTAAAGATATGCCAGTTCAACAAAACCCTTACACCAGTGCTGACCAGTGACAGAGGGAGAAAAAGAAAACTGAGAGGATTTCCACCCATTTTTGGTACTAGAAATTTGGAGTGATAAAGTGTGTCAGTGCATCTAAAACAATTGTTCAATAAATCATTGGGAAATGTGCAATTTATAGGTCTGGTCATGGGGGAATGTCTGGGACTGGCTCAACTAAAGCTGAGAAATCTTTGAAATCCAAAGTGGAAAGAGGAGCTCAGGGACATTTATTTGTTTTATTTAGCAACCATGGTGTAAAGAGTAATCTTACCAGCTTTTTAGGTGTGTCCAAAAACCTCCTCTCTCCATCTCTGACTTGTCTCATGCTAATGGTCCTTCAAGGGCAAGGAGATAAAAAAAATTTGCACATGAGTTTTGTATGAAAATCCCATGTTCCGTTATTCACTGAATTCCTTATTCATGCCAAATTACATAATCCTTTAAGGTATGTCCCATGCCCTCTGCCTTCCACTTCAATTTCTGTCTGCCTTTCCCTTTAACCATGTATTATTAACTTCCTTACATAAAGAGAGTGACCATCTTGCTGAAAAGGGCTTCTCTCTCCAGAAAGACACTTTATGCCCAAAACCACCATTAGGTTACTCTTGATGGAAACAGGGTTTCATCAGGAAACAGGAAACAGCTGCCAAGAAAGTAATAAGGGTAAATTATGCCCCAGAGCAGAGCTGGAGTAGCATGTAATGGATCAGAGAGATTTCATTCACTGTTCTGCCACTGAGTTATTGCACAGCTTCTTAAAAGAAAAAGGTTTCTGCCCAGCCTAAGCTGGAAAACAAAATGCTGGAATCAGGTGTTTGGGGATCAAAAGCTGGGGTTGGCTTTTTTTTCACCTTGGACTGAGAAGCATCAGTTTTGGGTGTCTTAAAGGCAGTGCCCAAAAGTAGGATTGAGGTTTTACAAACTGAGTCTTAATCTTGCAACACCTGCTTATCCCTCCAGTGAATAAAGAAGAAATGTTCCTTTAATTTTCAAGGATAGCAAATCCTTGTCAGCAAACAAGGCAAAAAAAATACCCAGACTGGGATGCTGCTTAGGAACAGAGCACATCAGAGTTTTTGGCACTGAGTTCCTCCTGCAGAACTTCAGACTGCACATGCAATCCCAAATAACTGGGCTAATTTGGGAAAACCACTTTTGCTTAAATTCTGAAACTTAGAGTCAGGGGGGCTGTGAACTTGCATGGGATCATCGTCAAGTTACTGAAGGTTGTTATCACAGCTCGCTGGGACCCAGCTCCTGGCATCCTGATGGACCAAGAGCTAAACAGCACCGAGGGCAAAGAATCTGAATAAAAATCAGTTTCCCTTAAGGATCTTTATCTGTGAGAAGACACAGTAAATGTGTTCCTATGACAGCAACTGCACTCCTAAGGGATGTAGAAAGTTTGTATTCATAGAAATCTTTTCCTAAGACTCCAATATTTATTTCTGCTGCAGGGAAATGGCCTTCCTGATTTTTCCAGACTATCGGGAAGCCAATATCCAAGGAAAAGCAATGCCTCCTCCTGCTGGTCTCCTCTCTTGGCTTGGCAAACATGGGCAAGGGCTTCAGGTCTGCTTGGCAGCTCTGCTCTGGCACAGCAGGTGCCATGTCTGGCTCCACCAGCATCCCTGTGGGATGCAGCAGAACAGTGTTTGGATGGCAGCACATAATCCTCTGCAGATGACTGGGGAATGTGGCTCAGCAAACTGAGGATTTTCCTGTTTATCTCATTGGTGTGAAACCTAATGAGATAAAATAGAATGATGCTAGTGAAGCCCACTCAGTGTGCTGTATCCATTGGGAAATGCTCACACCTGGACTTCCCTAATAGCCCTGGGGAGGATGGAGCTGCTGAAGGCTTTGAGCCAAGGCCTCTGGCACAAAGCGAGGGCTGCTGTGCCTGGCCACACGGTTTACTCTGCCAAGCCTCTGTCACTGCTTTGCCCAAATGACTGGCAGGCTTTCTAAAATCCAGGCCCTGGATCATCCAGATTCTCATGCTACATCTTTCTGGAAAAAATACCAGTATGGAGGAAAGGATTTTACTTTTTTCTTTTCTCTTATGAAATGGAACTGTTGTTTCTTCAACCAACCTCACCACAGGCAATACTGTCAGTCAATCCACTTCACTCCTTGACAGTGCTCCAAAATGCAGCTTTTTTAACTTAGGGCTGATGCCTGGTAAGCAAGTAACTCATGGAAAACTCCCTTCCCAGTGCCATTTCTTGGCTCTGAGCCCACCTTGATGACACCAACCTCCATTTTTAGCAGGGTGAAAAGGAGCTGGCACAGGGGGGGGAAAGGCTTTAGTAACCATCTTTTATCTGTCAGGATGTGGTTGATGTTGAACCTTAAGAGAGTCAATATTGTTAAAGGACTCTGACGGGGCAGTGTCCTTGTAACTAAGGGCACTTAAGATTTCTGAGCTTTATTTTATACATCAGAAAGAAAAATATATTCTAACATTGGAAATAAAAATGTGTGGAGGTTTAATGCCAAGAACTCAGGTCTCCTCTCCTCTTCACCCACCATGAAATACGTCCCCGAAGTACCAAGAAATCCCCAGAAATTAAGAAACAAAGAGAACAGAAGAAGTGCAAAGAAAAATAAATGTGTATTTCATCTCATGAAGGTTAAATCTCTGGCATTTTTACTGAATGCAAATTTTCCATTCTGATGCTTTGAGGCTTAAATTAATGATTGTGATTATTTAATTTTCCTCCATTTCCCTTCCGGTTGCAACCATTGCTGTTGGTCTTCACACCACACATAAAGAGTTTTGCAGCTGCCACAGTCATTCCTGTGAAGGTACAAGCTGACCCACGCTCAATGCTTCAGTGTAAAAGTCTGGGCTACGTCGCTTTTCCACGGTGCTCATGTAAAACCATGTGTGACTGTGTCTGTCATCTTCTAGCCAGTCCCTCACAAAAACTACAGGTCATTCCCTTGGCACCTGTCCCTATAAAATGTACATTGCACAAAGTCATGATTGAAAAGTACAGAGGAAATTACACATCCACCGAAAGAAAAAAAGGAAAAAAAAAAAAGAAGAGAGAGAAAAGAAATCCGATTGCTATTTTACAAGAGAAAAGTGTGTCTCATTCCATACATACAAAATGTTTTCAAATTGTACATAAGTACCAAAGGCATTATGAGAAATTCTTTGGAGATGAAACGAAAGTGCAAGAAAGCCAAGGCAACAGAGCAAATGAAAGGAAGCAAAGCAGCAGCTGTCTTTGCTTTCTAAAGGACAACCAAACTTCCCAGCTCGAGTGAGCCCCGGAGCTTTCCGAGCAGGAGCCGCGGGCGTGCGGCCCCGCGCTCATCCCGGTGGGAAATTCACCTCTCAGCTCTCACTGTCAGGACAAAAGCATGAACCATTTTTAGCCCGGGTAAGGCCAAATGAGCCAGATGCTGTTACAAACCATGGTAGTGTCAAGGTATCTCAGGGAAGCGGCAACACACCCCAGCAAGGGATGTACCCTTTGCTCAGTAACTTATTTAGGACTGAATCAGCTCTTACAGCTGAGAACTTTGGACCCAGAGATGAATTTCAGGCCAATGAAAAGATCTGATTAGTATTTATTCAAGGCATCCAGCAGTATTAAACCAGGAAAGTTAGCTCTTCATGCCTTTGTTTATTTAGATTAAACACTGAAGGGTAAGTTCTACCCAATATAAATCTTATGTCTGTGAAAATACTGGCAAAATTCAATACTAGAGGATGATTCATTTGGTGAGGCTGGTAAAATCTCTGTATAGGGGCAATTGGAGTCTGCAGGCTGGCCTGCTTGGAAAATCTGATTTATTGGTTGTAATACTGTCCTTTCTTCCATAACTCTAAGATCAAAGACAGGCTTTTAATGTTTCTTTTCTTAAACATCTCTTACCTAGGGGCTTTTTAAATATAGGCAAAGGTAAGACCCATGGGGCACTGGAATCCTCTGCCTGGGCAGTAGGTTTGTGGGAGATCCTGGCAGTGCCCTCAGTCAGCACCGCTGCCATGGGACACCCTGGCACAGCACATAAAGACTTTGCCCTTGGATCTCCAATGGCACAGGACAACTGTTTGGCCACACATCTTAGGAATGGGCTTTTTGGACTTGAAGTTGGCACTGGCCACTCTATTATATTTGTTTGTTTGAAAGGAAGCCAAAGAAATTATCACTCGAAGAACTGCATCGCTCTGCTGCGGGGCCTGTGCTTCCTTCAGAAGTGGGATTTCTCCTTGGGATGGCAGTCACACACCAATCCCCTCTGCAAATCTTCCTTTTTGAATGAAACAAATTATTGAAAAAGTAATTAGGTTTTATTGTACCCACTGTCTCACTCCAAAACAGAGTTTTTCTTCCCCCTGTGCATCTCCGATGCAGCTTTATCTGTTTTGATCAAGAACACGTGTGCACACGTGTTCATACCCACGTGCACGTACAGCCACACGTGGGTGCATGTACTCGAGCCACATGCACACGCTTCTGCAGCCAAAGTTGTGTTGTCCTTTTATCTTGCAGGTTATGACAAAGATAAACTGTGAGCTTCATTCAATCTGTACAGAATTTACAGTTCAGATGAATAGCAATGAAGAATATATAGGAATACAGTAGCTGTTAAGTATTTATGGGCTGTGTGTGTTCGTTTTGTTCAGGTATTTTTAAATTAACATCACAGAGGCAATCTCATATTTTAGCTTCCTGTTAAAACCTGTTAAAAGAAGCATTCAAATGCAGTGAATTTCTTAACAAAACTGGATGTTCGTTTTTTCCCTTTTCACAGTTATGCTGAGTCCCATCACAAATCAGGCAGGTGACACTTTGGTGTCTGTTCAACGCACATATGTTGATTACATGTAGAGACACCTATCACCACGTGGCATGTAGTGTGCAATCTGTGTGCAGTACATGTGGATAATGTGCCAAAGTGACACCAAGCAAGATAGATTTCATAAATACAGTGTCTATATTGGAGAAACAGGAATATAGTTTTAGTGTGTGGAGCGTTGTTGCTGTATAAGAACAGTGGCACCCACCTATATGACTTACTGATAAAAGAATAGAACATTTATAAGAATAATTTATTGAATCTCCTAAAGCATTTGATACACCACACAGTAACTGCAACTATGTTTAAAATCTGCTCTTGATTTAAAATAACAAAATCTCTGTCATTTATCAGCTATGTCTTGTTTTGCCTCGGTGTTCCTGAAGATCTCAGGTACTCTACACTGTGCGTGAATTTTTTGAGAAAAAGTGAAGAAAATTCAAATTTTAGGGGTTTGGGGAGAGGGAAGAGTAACCAACAAAGAAGGGTCTCGATCCTGCCTGCTGACAGGAGCACGGGGTAACTCCAGCTCCAGGGAAGATGCTGGACCAGTGTGAATAACCAGGCAGGACAGAAAAGACCTGTCACCAGCCTTGATTACTTCCCCTCAGGTCCTCAGCAAGGCTGAGCATGGTGTCTGTGGAGATGCTAAAGAACTGAGACCTACACATCTACATCTGTGATCAATCCTTTTCGTGAGCATCACTGCATATGGAAAACACTAGGTCATGGCCACTGTGTTGGTCAAGTTTAAGGGATTCCTGTGAAATGCCGCTTCTGCTTTAATGGGAGGTGCCCATGGCATGCTAAAATAAGGGAGTATTTTCCCATTGTGGCTTGCAAGGTTTGTGCTGACCTTTTCTTGTGTGGAGTGGGAAGGAGAGAGCATCTCCCCAGGTCCACAGTCATCAGTGTCAAATGGAGCTGGAATTCCAGCAGAGGCTTTGCTGGCAGCATGACATTCAGCCTTGTTTTGGGGTCAGAACCATCCGAACTGGAGGTTCTGCATGGCTTCTACCTGAAATCATTAACCCTGCCCTAAGATTATAGGCATAGCTGCAGGTGAAATCCCACCTGGGCTTGGCACTGAGCTTTAGAAAGCCTTGTGGTGAGCTCAGGTTTTCAGAACCAGGCAAACAGATGCTGCTTGAACAGTTCACCTGCAGCTGTATTTGCAGGAATTAGGAGAGGGCAAGATGCTTCTGGATTCACTGGCAGCTTTGGAAGCAGCACAGCCTGGACCAGCTGCTTTCCAGTTCTCCTCATTACCGAGCTAGAGCTGGTATGCACAGCCACATCTGGACAAGGGTCTTGAAAACAGCTCTTCAGGGAGCAAAAACATCTACGCTGGTAGAGCCTGTGAGCTCTTCTCTGCGATGTTCACCTGGACAAGAAAACCTGAGCCAGACCCTCATCCCTGTTTCACTTTAGTCATCTAAAGCCACGGGGACAAACCCTCACAGGGCACAGACAGACAACACAGACCCCATCCCTGTGTGGAAAAGCTCCAGCAGAACAAACCAGGGATGTGTTGAGGCCACGATGGCTCAATGAGGAAGCAAAAAAATTGCCTACAAAAAGCAAAACTGTCATATTAACACAACACAAAGGCTCTCTGGTGCATCTGGTGATGCCAGGCCAAGTCTCAGAGCAGAGTTCTGGCTTTACAGCTTCCCTGGTAAATAGTCTGGGCAAGGAAGGGGAGGATATGGAGCCAGGGTCAAACCAGCTCATGGCAGCAGTGCCAAGAGATACAATAGACTGCAAACACCAGCAAGATGGGCAAACCCTGAAGGCCTCATGACAGCCTGGTATTGCAGTGGGGAGAACACTGGCAAAACATTTATGGTGATAAAAATGTAGCCCAGCGCCACTCCATAAGGAGAGTGAGAGATGCTTCCATGAGGAATGGTTATGGCACAGCTGCAGGGTGCCCGAGACCACCAAGGGCTGTAGAGAAGGCTGGACGGAATTTCCAAAGAGTGGTTTCCAAGGTTTGGAAGTCACACTCTGCCCTGTGCCTCGGGCTGTGCTGCAGGCACAAACACACACAGCACCCCAGGGCTGGATGCAGGTGAGAGAATCCTATGGGAATTAAACCAGACATATGGCAAGTCCCACACATGTGGGTTCAAATGGCATCTTTGAAATGAAGACCAGGCCTCCATCCTTGGCACTGCTTGTTCCTCCAAACCCTCAGGAAGGGCTATCTGAGATGCTCTTTTTCAGAGGCACACAGATGGAAATGAGGTTGTGACACAGCCAACACAATTCGTATTTTTTCCTCTCCATTTACGCGTTTGAAGGAACCACAGGTACAAACATGGTTTTTTTACCCCGTAGTCACAAGCAGTAGAAATGGAGTCTGTGCATGCTGTATCAGAGGGATGGGGTGATGACCAGTTGCAGCATGAAAGATACTTGGTATATCAGTGTTACCTACAGAAGCACCGCAGCACCCTGCGAGGTGACTCACTTGGAGGACAGCCTCTCCCCAGAGTGATGCTTTTGGCAATGTTACCTTGTCAGGTACTACAGCAATCTGGGAGTGCAGATACAGCTGGAGCATATTGCTGTCTACTCATCTCAGGCTGCATGCAGTAGCAGGCAAAATTGAGAGTACAGTCAGTGAGATAGTCCAGAAAGCACATTCATAAGTTAAAAAGGACCCTGCTGCTACCTAAATTCGAAGCGTGATTAATAGTGTATCAAAAGGTGTGTGATCCCTCTTCCTCTAGACACTAAGGTAAGGCAAGCAGTATTGTGTCACTGGGGCATCAAACACTAAGATATACTAAAGAAGATTCCTATGCAGTATTATTATCCTTATCATTAAAAACCCACCCTATTGTTATTGTTAAAAAAACAGTGAACGCACACCCCTGCTCTGAGCAGGTTTTGCTCTGTGAGGCAGAAAAGTCGGGGTGTTTGTGTGCTAAAAGCAAGGGTTTGCTTTTACACCTCTGAGCAGCAGTGACCCCAGGGGGCTCGGAGGGGCTGCTGCCCTCAGCCCTCCCCACAGCCCTCCCCAGCACAGCCTCAATGCTACCTGGAGCTGAAGGAGCTTTTGTATCTGATTTCCTTGTTTCTGGCTCAGGAAAAGGAAGCTGATGAGAACAGAAGAGGCTGACCAGTGATAGAGAGAGGATGGAGAGGATGTGGACGTGCAGCTGTGGGTTGGGAAGAAAGGGCTGGAGGCTCAGGGCTCGCTCAGCCTGAGCATTCACATGATGGAGAAACAGAAATCCTTATCCTGCTCCTGGGCTTTTTAACATTCCCAATAAAATACTCACTGCTAAGGGTGTTTGTATGGTACAACTTTGGGTAAATTCCTTAGGAATTTCAGTTTCTCTTTAAATACTTACATTTTAGTCCTAGCAATAATGTTGCTGTGACCATGGTGGTCTGAGGATATCAGGAAAATGAGGTTTCCAGTAGCTCCCTCTTGGGAAAAGTATGAGTGAAGGTGTTTTTCTTTTCTCTTGGGCGATTGTCTGGAAGGGGAGCATTTGTATCTGAGATGATGCTCTGGCTTCTCAGGTAGATTATACAAATTTGTTCTAAAAATTCACATAATTTAAAGTTTTAAAAATCAATTTAAAATGTAAAAATATACCTATTTATCCATAAATAGCAATGACCCTGCAAAATTTATTTGGACCTATTAAGCAGCATTTGAAACAAAACGCATTTTTAGAAAATCTGATCTATCACATAGTCTGTCTAAAGAAACAGAATGGCTTTCTGAGCTGGATGAGTGGTTTGGTTTTGGTGAGCTCCTCGACATTTTTTGCTTTAAAAATTGTTATTAAGAAAATGGGTCAACAAGGAAGTTCACATACAAAATCTGCCCTTGAGTAACATTAAAGTCCCTTCCCAAATATTGGGAAATTTGGCTTATGGCTGTTCCTCTGTCTTGGGGTCACATTATGAAAGGCCAGCCTTGCAACATCTCCAGCCACCTCTCCTGTTCAGAGAACTCCTCAGACCACCTGAACTCACACTTGGACCTGAAGCACCCAAAAACTTACTGTGGCTTCATGTCCCAGCCCCAGGCATTGCTCCATCCCATGGGTGGGCCAACTGCAGGATTTCTTTCCAGACCTAGACCCAGATTCTGGAAAAAAAATGCCCCAAAGTTTCTTGGTTTCTTGGAGACCATACCTCAGGCTCTGGTCCAAGGTCATAGCTTCCCATTCAGCCAGACACGCCTGGAACCAGGCTCTGGGCATGGAAACAAGCATGGGCATGGGCAGCCCTGGAGCAGTTCAAGATGGTCTGCTGGAAATTTGGCTTCCACATCTTCAGCTCTCTTTGGACTCCTCTGTCCACACTTGGCATTGCCTAAAACTTGTTCTGTCCTCCGAAATACATGGAACAAGATCTGAGAGGAAGAGTACAAAGAGTAGCCCAAGAGAGGCTCAGCAGAGGGACAAAGTTTGCCTGTCCACCTTTTTAAAGATCTTTGTCATCGGGATTGCCTTATTAGTAACCCAAAACTGATTTATTTTCTTTTAGTCTGGTGGTTAAGACTTGTGGGAGATTGCCACCAGGAATGTGTGGTGCAGACATGGGGGAGCTGAGTGGTTGGAAGGGAAGACTTTTCAGGGAGTACTGGACTATGATTTAGGGGAAAAATGAAATTATTCCTGTCAATAAGCAACAAGCAGGCCCTGCCATTGTTCATACAGGCTTAAATAATTTCATCGAAATGATGAGCATTATTTGTAGCTAATTCTAGTGTGAGTTAACATGGGGTTTTGCCTGGATGGATGAGAAGTGATGATTTATGGCATGGTTGTGCATGGAGGTGTGTATCAGAATTTCTTTGATATGATGCCACAGAAAAATATATCTTATACCTTAAAAAAAAATTCTATGTGAAATAAATAGCAGCCAGATATGATCTGTGCTGCATGTATATAAAACCAGTTTTCTGCAATCTCTGATTATGGGACAAATCCAACAACTTTTCAAGATACAAGTCAAAAGACCTTTACAGATTCCAGTATAGGAGGTTGAAGAGGAAAAACTCAATCTTTCCCGTGCAATCCCTGAAGATGAGCTTTAAGGTCCCTTTCCACCCAAACCGTTCTGTGGTTCTGTGAATCGATGATTCTGTGATTAAAGACCAGTCATGTACCTGTGCTGCAATAGGACTGCATGACATCATCCTTATCCTCATCCTCATCTGGCATTCCTGCCTCTACATCATACCCTCTATGCCAAATTTCCAGCAGGCCTTGAGAAGTAATTGCAAACAAATAAGAGAATAAATCTTTGTTATCTCTGACTTGTACAAAATTTGCAGTGAGCAGCTGGCTGGAGCGATGTTGATTTTTGCCTCACCAAATGCAATTTCTATTCTTGTGGTTGGTAGAAAGCTCAAGCCACCACGTTAGATTTAGGACCTGCTGACATTTCTTGTTCTAGCAGAAAGGATCTCATTTCGGAACACACCAGAGGCAAATCTGCACAATTTACGGTCATTTGGCATTTAAAGTTGTCTCTGTATAGAAGTCAAGGGCATCACTGCGTTAACTCTGCACAAAGAAATCTGGAGCCAGGAGTTTTGGAGTACAAACAGAGAGGGAAAAACTGCAGAAGTTAACGAAAATATGGCTCAAGAGGGGAAAGAAAGGAACTAGCATGGCTGGAAGCCCAGTTGCTCCCTAAGAGCAAGGTTTTCCCCTCCTGAATGGTGAAAAATGGCAGGAAAAGTTGTGAAGATCCTTCCCTCTTCCTTATTCCATTATAAGACCTGTGTGCTGGTCCTGGGCACTAGCAAAAAATGGTTTTATTTCCTGTCTGAAAGTTGTCAGACTGCACCCACATCTTCCCTAAGGCCAAAATTATCCTGGTTCTTCCCTGGTTGCTGTGTCTGATCAAGCAAACAGGAGGAGAGAAAAAGGCTGTGAGTCTCCCTTCACCCCAAGCAAGTGAATGTTCAGCCTCTCAAAGGCCACACAGAAAAGAAGTTGTCACCTAAATAACAGGCTCTTGATAAGACACAGGGAAAATGTGGAAAGACAGGGTTTGAAATCACAGCAGAAAACACACGTGGGATTTGGGCTGTGGATGCGCGGCAAGGTTCAGAGGCACAATGCCAGCAACGGTGTCCCAGCCCTGGAAACAGATCCCAAACCAAAGTTCTCCTGATCCCCCCCCTTGCAAAAAAAAAACCCTACCAACTTATCCATGTAAAGGATCACTTTGTGACTTTGTTTTGGTCCCAAAAGAAACTTTGAGCGTCACTTTTCCCCTCGCCTTCCCCCAGCTGAAGGAACTGCTGAGGTTCCTGGTAATGACACGGTGACCTTTCCAAGAGGAAGTGCTTCCACAGCAAGGAAACGGGGCAGACTGGGGTTGGCACAACTCGCGGGCAAGCACGGCTAAGAGGCTTCTGAAAGACCATGAAGAAACAAAGCAGTGCCTCTTAACTCAGCTTGAGGGATCCAAACAAACCAAAGGATGTCTCGAGAACGTGGGGGTGAGATTCTTGGCAGGGCAGAAGAAGAAAGGAAAGATTTTCATGGGCATAGTGTGTGCAAAAGTGTTCAGGCACAATGCAAACTGTAAGAAAAGCGCCCACTCTGACCAACAGGGCTTCCAGAGGATGGAGCTCAGCACTCACAGCAAAGTGGGGACCACAGCATCCTGCATGTCCACTCTCTGCCTGGTGGCTGTGCCTCCCCAACAGCGCTGTTGGCCACAAGAATGGCTTGAGATCGTGGCAGCCCTCCAGAGGGATTGCCTTTGGTTTGTCTTTGCCTTCAAAGCACCCCCAGGTCCCTTGTCAGCAGAAGGAGAGATAATTAAATATAATACATGGTTTAAAATATAAAATTCCATCCCCATAGTGTATCGACCTCCGTCTTGGTCTCATTTCTCTGCCCTCTGGATTGTCCCTCTTCTTGCACTCAAGCTTATATTGCTGAGTTTTTCCTAAGATGGGATCATTTCCAAACTGCTCTGGTTCAGAGCAGTACCCCAGCCTGTCCCACTTGAGGCCATGTCTTCTGCTCATGCAACTATCCCAGCCACCATCCCTCTCCTCCAGGGGCCTACACAACATCTCCATGTATTATATTGGAATTATGTCACCTTCCTGACAGCTAATGAGGAACCACGGAGTAACAACCCCTCATTATTACACGTGCCCTGAAATCTAAGCCAGAAAAAAACACGTGTTCAGTCTGTAACTCCAAAACACCTAAAGGTGTGATCAACTCATGCCATGATGTAGCAATTCCCACCTAACACTTGTCAGCCACCAGTTAATTTGATCTACAAAAGCCCTGGCCAGGTGATTTATTCCTGCCCTGCGCTTCTGAAGATTCCCAAGAAATGCAAATTGCCTACCCTGCGCCATGAAATAGTTTCACCTAATGATCTTAGAAAGAGAGTATGAAAGAAATCTGGACTTCACGGCTCCAGTTCGCTCATCACCGTGACCTCTTCCACAAATGCAGGCTCGGACCTGCTCGTTCCCCCCCGAGAGTAAGCTGCAAGAAAGTATCTGGCAGCTAAGGGTGTCCTAGAAAGAGGAAAACCTTAGCTGTCAATCTCCTTGAGAAGTTCGACATGTGGACAGCTGGAGCGGGCAGCTGCCAGTGCTCGGATGTGGCTCGCGGCTGCAGGGAGGCTTCACTGCCGGGGGGTTGACCAGCCCATGTCACTGAAGGGTCCTTCACCCGTGGCCGACCTTGGGGGGGGGCCACAGGGCGTGCAGAGGTCAGAGTCGGTGTCTGACTCCCCTTCTGCAATGTAGGGTCTGATTTTGGCCACGGCTGCATAGCAACCGTTGTTAAGGATGTCCAAATTCTCTTTGGACTGGGAGATGCTAAAGCCGCTGAAAGAGCGCTCCAGTTCCTCGTGGTCCACCGAGGGGATGGAGATGGACGTGTCGCTGTCTCTCATGGCACTCTCGTGGTGTTTGGTTGTAATGTCTTCGTTCCTCAGGTACTCCGCACTTGCCCGGTGCCCGCCGCTGTAGGCGGACAGGGAGCGCTCGTGGGAGGGTGGAGGTGGGATCCGGACCAGCGAGCTGGGGTCTCCGATGGGTGAGGAGCCGTGGCTCTGCCGCTGGCATGATGTGGAGGGCGGGCACGCATTGCTTGGGGCTGGTGGGGCGGAGAAGTTCTTCTGACCCATGGAGCTGGTGGACCTGATGATCTTGATGATGCAGCCGTTCTTGTCAATGTGCTCCCTGCTGTCTTCGGGGCTGTGGTAGGGAGGGGCTGGGTCTGGTTCTTTGGACCCAAAGTAAGCCTCCGTCTCCGTTGGTGGGATGCCCATCCGCTGCATGTAAATGTTCACCAGGAAGTCCAGCTTCTTCTCCATTGACTGAACCTGAAAAACACCACAGTTCCAGCACTATGTGCAGGCTGAAGCACGTTAACATCCTGAGTATGAGCAACTTCCATCAAGATGCAAGTATGGGGCTGGGCTTCACAGATCACCTCCGCCTACACTGACCCACAGCATCTCAAACTTTTAGTGAATATTTAATTGTTCTGAAGGGTTTAATTCTCCACCTTTTTACAGGGTTTTCCTTGTTACAGGATTTCCCTTATTCTCCTCTAACCTTTTTGACAGGCACCAAGTTCCAGAAAAGCTGGAGCACACTTGCTCCTTCCAGCTCCTTCCTGCACTTGGCACTTGTCTGGGCTCAGAAGGCCATGGGGATTTCTGAGCCTTATCCTCTAGGAAGATTTTAAATCTTCAGCAAGGCCAGCAGCAGCAGCAGCCAGGCTCAGGGACTCATTTGAAGCATGTCCAGTGCAGTGGCAAAGAAACCAATGTGCTGTTTTCAAAAATAATGTAGACATTTGACAAACTCACTAAACTAGACTCAAAGTGTCTGGCTTAAAAGTAGCACTTAGGCTTCCAAGACATTTAGTCCCCTTTCATAACATCCACATTGCTTCTTTTTCAAAATATTCCTGGCTCTCACTTTCTTTTAACTAAAAGGTAATGTCCCACTGAGAGAAAAAGGCGAGAAAAAGGCAAGAAAAAAACAACACAATGCATGCAAAACCTTCTGACAAGAACCCCTTCCTGACCCAGATACCTGTTTTTCAACTTTTCCAAGCCTGCCCATCATGCTGGGGTCTTCAGGCAGCTCCCCCTCTGCTGGCCCTTTGGTCCGATCCTTGTCAGTCATGGAGGATCCTCTCCCAACGATCTGGTCAACTCTACCGGGATCAGAAAATCCCCCCACCCCCGGAAAAGGACCTGGAGTCAGTTGGAGGCAGCAGGTGAGGAGGGCACCGCTTGTGGTGCCTCCATGGGACAAAGCAACAGCCTCTCTCCCAACTAACACTCCAAATTACTCACAGACACGCAGTGGCACTGAAGTGTTAATTCAGATGCAAAATTCAGAGCAGTATTAGCAGAGTTTGAAATTATCCATTTCTGTTTATACAGATAAAACCTGGCACATTATGCACAGTAAATTTACCCACTGCAAAGAATTTCTTTAACTGGCTTTCTTCCAAATCGATTAACTTCTTATTTGTACTGAGAAATTATTATTTTGGGGGAAGATCAAGTTTTCTGTCTAGCATATATCAATGGGATCTTTTTCAGTCTTTGCAGCAGTTTTCTCTCCTCAATGCAAATGTCTGTGTGTAATTCTCATGTCCATGAAAATGAGCTGCTTGTCCTAAGATCCAGACAAACAGGTGCAGTGACAACTGTTTTAGTGGAATTACAGCAAGGCTGAATTTGTCCAGAACTCACCAAACATTACCAAACTGTTTTCATCTCAATGCAGTTCACACTTGTACTGTTAGATGTTTCTTATTAGCAGGGCTCCCAGTTGGGAACAGCAAAGGAAGCTCCTGCCAAATCAGCCAGCAAAGGTTACAAGGCACATAATTTGGTACTAACTTCTTTACACATCACATTTGCACTTCCTCACTCCCAGTATGGAAACACCTGGGTTTATTAACAGCTCCATATGCAGAGGAAGAAGGAGGGCAGAACCCGTTTGGAAGCTGGAACTCAATTTTATTAGAGGCATCAAATATAAATTTCTGGCAAGTAAACATTGGAGCTTCTTGATCCCTCCAAAGTCAGGGGAGCAACTCATTTTTGGAATAACTTCTTAATGGCAGCCAGGTTTATAGAATAATTCTGCGCTGGGCAAACTTTACTCTTGCATAATGCACCAAACATAAGGGTGGTGGGGGGAAAGAAGGGTTAATTAATCTGACTGAAACCAGGCTGAGGTATCTTGAGCGAAAACTCAAAATGCTTCTTACGCAGTTCTGCGTTGTGGGCCACAGGTCCATGCACCAGGAGGAGGAAAAGGAAGGAGCTGAACACAGACAGACAGGGGAAAACGAACAAACAAAAACCAAGGAAAGGAATGAGATGTGAGGCTATTTCCAACACAAGAGCTATCTGTTTTCTTCACACTGGACAGGGACTTCATACGGATGTTGGCTGTTGACACTGAGGGGCAGGTACCAGTGGGAATGGACCAGCGTGGCTCCCTTAGCTTATATTAGAGCAACAGCACTTTACAGCACCAGATCTGGCTCAAAGAGATGAAGTGGATGAGCACATCACACCAAAGACAGAAAATATAAGCCAACAATTGTTTCAGAGTTTAGCTTTGATCCAGAAGCTACTTCATTTGGGCAGGGATGTGACAGAATTCTGTTCTGCTTAAAAAGCCATGTTTGATCCTTTGCTTAGCAATATAAGCACAGGAGTACAAGGAGCACCAAGTGCTGGAATTACAAGTGTGAGGAATACGCATGCCTTATTTCTCTCTTGTAATGGGAGAAGGAAATCACTGACATGTACAGGAACTCCCCACAAGGGATGCAATTACTGACAGGACATACAGCACAAGAAATCCTACGACAATGTCGTTACCATGTAAGCAAAGAGCTGTTAAATTGGATACCTCGGGCTAACTTGGTGGGGAATCACAAGTCAAGGCGTGGTACAGCCACTGTATGAACTCCTCTCCTGTATGCACAAGCAAGTAGACTGGTAAAACAATGAACACGAGTTTAAAGAGGCCCAAAGCCTAAATGTTATTGAATATTGCAGAAGGCCAAGAACAATCAGGGTGCTCTGTCCTCCTGTCCCATCCAGCACGGCACTGACACTGAAATGTGTCCACTAATGGAAATGAAATGTCCCTCACCAGCTGTGGAGTAGAGCAGGGAGGCAGGACAGACTGTGACATAGAGAGGAGAACCGAACATTGCATAGTAAAAACAGAGAGAGTCTTGTGTACCCTAATTCTAACCTTGCAGAAATCAAGGCAGGACTTCTGCTGTCTTTTCATATCTTAAGAGAAGAGCTATCCAGAGAGTGAACCCCACATGGCCCATTTCAGTGGCCAGCTGGCATTTTGCAGATGGAGTGATCACTAAGAAGAGCACTAAATTGTCACCCACCTCCAAGGACACAACCTGCCTTCAGACCTGCTGGATTGTAGGAGCAGGGCTGAAGCCCTTCACAGAGCTCACCTATAAAGCATTCAGAAGCCCTTTCCCATTATATAATTGACACCAGAGCCCAGAATTCCTGCTTGATTCATTCCCTTTGTGTCTGTACCTGAACACAGCTCCTGGGGTGTTTGTCTTCCACAGCTCTGAGGAAGCAGAGCCAGATCTCTCCTCGGAGGCAGGGTAGCACCAAGGATGGTGCAGGGGGCAGCTCGGGGCCTCTGGCTTCAGTGCAGAGAGGGGAGAAGAAGGTGAACCAAGTCCTTCTCTCTTTATGGGAGAAACCAGGCTCGAGGTCTCCCACCCCTTTGCTTCCCACGGCACAAGCTGGACCACAGGAGAGTGCTCCTATCCCCAGAAAAGTGCAGAGATTTCATTTGTGCCTTATCTGACACAAGAGAAAAGAGGAATTCCTTGTGAGCTCCCAACCCACCTGCACCAAGCTGGGTGGAGGACCACCAAGAGGACCACCAAGAGCAGGAGGTCCTTTTAGCCATTACAAGATTTTGAGATTTTGTCCAAACTGGGCAACAAAGCTCAAAAGATGAAGAAAAGAGAGCATATTCCACTTTAGCAAAGCAGAAGGGGATAATTTATGTTCTTACAGCGTGACAAAGGACCAAGAATCTTCTGAGCTGCCCGTCCCACTTCTACACTACAGCCCATGGGGAGTCTTGTGTCTTCTCAATAATTATTTTATCTGTGCCCAACACACACGTGCAGAGGGAAGAATTCAGCTGAAGCTTTGGAAGAGGCAGCCCCATGTTTTTCCTTTCCTGGCAGAAGAGGATTCAGAGATTTCTAAGGATGCACGACAAACTGTGCCATCTGCTGTCCTTGGTAGGCTCTGCTGGGCCTCAGTTTGGGAGGGAGAGAGAAGAGGGGATTGCTCTTTAAAGTGGACTTTACTGCCTTTCCTTCTTTCTAATGATAGAAAAAAAATGTAAATTCTTGCATCAGCCACAGTGCAGGTTTTCTCATGCTTCGTTATGCTTCATGCTAACAGTGCATGCAAAGAGGTGTAATATGTCACCCTCGGGCCAGAAGCAGACATCAAAAGGTCAAACGGCTCAAATGAGATAAAAATGAAGTGTTTGGGAATAGATAGTCAAGTCTTTTCTTTTTTTTTTTTTCTTTATCTCTTATAAATTTTTGTAAACAATCCAGGCATTGAAGCCAAACCCCCTTCATCCATGTCACAGGACTGGCTACTTACCCTTTCATTTGGCAATAAATCTTGCTCTGGGCAAATTTTGATCAACAACTGTTGTCTAAAAATTACAGCTGAGATTGCACCTATTCTAGGCTAAATCAGCTGATCAAGGGAATTTTATCCAAATTATCTGTGTGTAGAGCATGGAGCAAACACCATCAGCCAAACCACAGCTGTGGGCATCTACCAGGATCCCCCTGCCCTTACCAGGAGCTGCTTGCAGGAAGATTTTGGCTGAACTGAGCAATCCACAGGGTTAAGAGAGCTCATGGGACATCACTTCCACGATGTTTCTCTGGGCAGAATTCGGCTAAAACAGGGGTGTGCAGACTGAAAAGAAGAGGCCGGAGCCATCCATGGGGACCTCACAGGACACATCCCCATGGCACAGACCCACATGGTGTTGGGGTGATGAAGGGCATGGCAGCAGCAGAGCCTGCCCAAGAATTTTTGGATCTGGGTTTGGGGCTGCTCAGAGTCCTGGTTCCCATCCATCAGCCCCCTGAGCACCTCAGAAGTGCCACTGGTGTCTGTGGGAGGATAAAACTGCCAAAAATTAAGTGCAGCATAAGCCTTTTCATGGGTGGGAACAGAGATTTCAGCAGCCTTCTGTACACTGCTGCTTTCTGCAGCCACAGCTCAATGAGGGGGAAATGAAAAACTTCATTGGAAAAGGGAGAAATGACAAAAAAACCTCTAAACATCCCAGGAGCCTTGAGGGCATGTGCAAAGGATTTTTAATCAGTATTAGGAACTGTAAAAACAGCGGGGGGGAAGTCATTAACATGAAGCTGATACAGCAACAGACTTGGACTGAATAAAATAAATATTCCAGTTTGAGGCCTCCTCCCCTCAGATCCATCAATCACCTTTGCTGTGTATGAGGCACAGGTTTTCACAAGAAAGTCTTGCCTTTAGTGAAGGCTTGTTGCACATATCATCTTAAAGGTTAAATACAGCAAAATCCTCTTGAATATGTATTTTTGTTTTAAAATCTAAATGTTTCTTCAGATAACAAGGTTATTTCATTTTCAAAGACTTGTTTTGGCAGGGAGGAGAAATGGGAAAAAATGCTCATCTGAAAGCTTTTTTTTTTTTTCAAGTATAAAGCTTGGGGCTTCTGGAAAATTCTATTTTTTTAATGTCTGAGCTAGCTGAGTGGGAAAATGTAAGCTTTCAATATTCCTTTTACTTACATTTCTCTAGTGAAGATTACTCAGAGCAGCTTAAATAAAAATCAAGAGATTTGTCACATATTAGCTCTTAGGGAGGCAAATATATTTAGAAAAAAAAATATTTAAGGCTAAGCTTGCTGCATTTAAAAATCACCTACTATTTCTGCATAGAAAATGACTTTCTAGCAAATATTTATACCTGCCTTGGGCTCCAGTGGTCTCAATGCAACGAGAAAAAATACAACCCAGCTCATGGCCTTGCTGCCCAGATCTCAGAATGCCCTAAAATGGGAATTTTTGTAGGAATATATTCTTCATGGCATGAGCTTCAGATATGGTCTTGCTCAAGGAGAGAACTTAATGAGAAATCTCTCGCTGTGTGACTGAGGTTTGGGTTTGACTCCTGCTCCTTTTGCTTGGAAAATCAGGATTGATTTATTATTTTTTTGGAATATGACTCCCATGGTTGTAGTATTTTAACACAATTTTTGCCTCCATGGTCAGTAAAGTGGCACCAGCAAGAAACAGAGACCATTGTGTTCATCAGCTACAAAACACTTCATTCTTACTTTGCCCACTGAAATAAACTTCTTTCATTGTCCAAAGAGCTGCAAAGGCTCCTTTGCTTGTGTGTGGACAGTGTCATTCTTTAGGAAGTGGATTATTCACTTTACATTGGCTGTGTGGGTAAATATTCCACCTTTTACATTTGAAGACAGCCTGATAAAATAAGAGATTTTTGGAAAAGATATAATTTAGCTTTCTAACACCTCAAAGAAGACTGAAAATAGGAAATAGGCTCGCTGAAGGAACGGATGGTTATTGATGACTGAACGAACGTCCCCTTTTTTGTACCCCTCTGGCTTGAAGGCAAATCAGAGCACACCCAGAGCAGCAAACCCTCGTGAGTCATGATTTAGCAGGCTGCACTGCTAAGTGAGAAATGCCGTCATATAACTGGCATGAAAGGGGTTTGACATAAAGCAAATGAAAAAAATTCCAGAGAAAGCGGCATTTTGGTGAATCCTAACCTAGGCGAGTATTGGGGAGACTCTTTGGAAGAATACATGGGTCCTTTGGTTGGATACTTCTTATGCCGGGGAGTTGAAGGGGGTGGGGGACCCACAATCATATCTATCCTGGCAAAGTAAATAAGAAAAAAGACACCAGCAAAATGCATAATGAAGCAACACGTAGAGAAAAGTTGGTCAGAGAAAAGTCGCAGAAAGAAACAACTGAAAAACAGAACGACAGGGAGAGAAAGAGAGAGAATTTGAAAATATATTCTGCTGGAAACAGAAGGCTCTCTCCTACCACCTGGTTGTTGGTGAAAAACCAGAGTCTTACCCACCTCAGGGTAAGATTTGGAGATTTAGGCACCACCGCAACATCATTAGGAGTTCCCCCCGCCCCAGATATAACAGGCAACATGCTTTACCCTCTGGAATATATTTGCATATGTGAGGTAATATCCCATTGAGGTGGCTGGATATGAAACAACATATATTCATTCTCCTTTCAGTTCCAGTGCTAGAGAACACATCCTCAGCTAGTTCAGGGAAGCATGAGCTGCTGGGAGTCGGTGAGGAACGCTGCAGGATTGGATAACTCAATGAATGGGAGACATCCATGGTTGGCAAGGTGTCAGGATGGAACACGAGACAATGTGAACACAACGCTGAAAAGAGCACATTGCAGACACAGTGACAGAGGCTTTACTGATTAGAGAGGAAAGTGCATGTAAACACCCCAGAAATAGGCTTGGATGCAGCTTTAATCCACCAAAGCCCTGGCTAGGGGAGGTCAGAGCCAGCCCTGCCGAGCTGAGCTGGCAGGGAGAACACAGGGCTTTGATTGATGAAGGCAAGGGAGATTAAAATATCTGTTCTCCAAGGTGCCCCATGACTTCCTCCCTGGGATCCATCGCATGGGTGCAGGGTCCAACATCGGCCATGGCCTTGTCTACAGGGAGTCCTTCCAGTTGTACTGGGCAGGTGACCAGCCATGGGACCTGCTGGTGCCCAAAGTGTGGCCCCAAAGGGGTCTGCTCCCATCACCATCACTGATCTCCTGCTCAGTGGGGACAGTGAAACCACTGAAGCTGCCTGGTAGTCTTGGATCCCAAATCCAGGTGCTTCATGTTTTTGAAGCAGCTCCTGGTCCTCTTGGCTTCCCTGTGAGAGGATGGTTGGTGGCCTTGTCCATCCCCAGAACCTCATCCTCACAGTCCCACAGCTACAGCTGAGGGAAGAATCCCTCAGCTTTGAAAGCTGCAATTCCTTACCCCAGCCTCCCCAAAAAAGCAGCCAACCAAACTGCTTTGGCTTTTCGGCACATCCCCCTGAAGGACTGGGAGACTTGGATGGGTGGTGAGGCAATCTGCCGCAGCCCTCAGGCTGCTGGAGACTCAGGATTCCACCTGCAGCCAGCGGAGATGACAACCTTGATGGCCCAGTACCCACTGCGGAGGCGGCCTGGAGGCCTCTTGTTTCAGGTTGCTAAAGTTAGGAAATCTCAATCCCCTCCTCCTCCTCTTCCCCCTCTATATTCAGCTACACATCTTGGATCTATGATCACTGAATTTGTACTGAACAGGAGTGAGAGGCTCACACAGAGGAAATGCTCCAGGATATTTTGGTCTCCATAGCAAGGGAGAATGTTCCTTCTGGGAAAAGCAGAGTGTGCAGCAGGGCTGAGAAAGTTACCTCTGCATTTTGAGTATCAAAAATAGCAGAGTTAAAATGGTGTCTGAGAGATTCATGGCAGAACAGAGATTCCTCTTTTTCCCAAGACAATTTTCCTGCTTCATTCCTGGGGTTCATGTCAGCTGTTTGCATACACAAACACTTCTTTTCTTCACATTTGCTGACTCTATCAGGGACTTAGATGGGTTTGAAATTAAAGGAAAACTTCCTCAATGCCTTCTAGAGGAAGCTGGGCTGCCACAGCCATCAAGGGAAACAATTTCATTCTCCAAGTGTAAAAGCAAATGGTGTATTTTTTTGACTGGAGATTGCCCATGGCCAAGCCCTGCCACAGTTCTGGGTGTCCTTCAAGCTCAGCAGAACTGGTGCTACTTCTGCTGAGCCAACACAGCCGGGAGTGTTGGAGGCTTGGGGTCTGCTTTCCCCATCAGGGCTGAGGGAGGAGTGGTCACGCTAAAAGATTAAACTCTGATCCTCTGTTCAAGGAATCAAATTTATGTGCTGGGGTTTTTTTTCTTCCAGGAGAAACATGAAAAAAATGGAACCTTCTCGGTTCCATTTGTCCCTTTTCCACATTCCTTCTCCTATTAAAATGAACACATCTCTCCCTAAAATCTGAGCACAGAAGCTGAAATGCAGCTCAGCTAAACCCCACCCACGTCGGTGGGCTTGGATGAGAAATTCCCATCTGCATGGATTTTCAGCAGACTGCACCATCCGAGGAGGGATTCCTCCTCAAGTGGCTTAGCATCCCAACAGTGGGAGGCAGCTGCTGCCTCCTCCCTGCTCTCTGTGTCTGTGGCAGCAGGGCCACAGCCAGGACACCAAATTTTGTCTTAGATACCAAATAACCCACATGAGCCTTAACACTGGGGAAACCTTGGCACCCTGCCTGGAGGACCATGGAAATACCCACCCGCCTTTCCTATGGGATATACCATAATGAAAAATCTCCCAAAATAAAGCAGGAGGATGAGTCATGATTTTTGTATGTCCTGTGATGGGCAGTAAGGGTGTTTTAGTGGCAGTCCCTGTCCTGCTTGTCCCTGTGAGTTCCAGCCATAAGCACTGATGTTTTCCTTGAGGATTTTTCTTAGAAAGGAAAAGAATAATCTGTAGCTGCAAAGGAAAGTGTCTCTCTCGGTAATACCTCCACAATGAACAAAAAGCAGTGGGAAATGAAGCAAAGAGAGGGGTCTCTTGCCTGGCCTGAAGGTTTTTAATCCGGGAGAGCATGTCCAGGTGCCCAGCTGAGTACTGCTCAATGACATCCATCACGTCGTAGGGCCGGAGACTCTCCTTGAACTTGCGCTTGGAGACGAGAAACCTCATAATGCTGCAGGAGACAGAGAGCAAAATCATAACACAGTCCCTGGGTGCAGCCTGACCTGCTTAACGGTGGATAAAAAACACCACAGGGAGCTGCTTTGTAAGGAAAATGGAATAAATCCCAACCCTGTGGATTTGGGAGAGGATGCAGCAATAGGAGAGGGGAAGGGGGTTGTGGGGGCTGGTGGCTGAAGCCCTGTCTGCGACGGGGGGTCCCTGATGCCCCTTGGACTGTCATCTGTGCATGTGCTCTCCGCACCACTTTTATAAATGTCAGCAGTAAATCTCAGAGATGGTGAAAATGGTCATTTGGATGCATCCCTGCGGGGGATTTTCCTGTTTCTCCATTTATTCCTTCCCTAAGCAAAAATTGCCCTTCCTGGCAAAATTGTCTATAAAGCAGGGCAGGCCACCCAGGGGAAAAACAGCCTGCAGCACACACATGTCAGCATTTGCCAGCACTTCTTGGGCTTTACGCTTCTCATTTTTCTCTCTAATTTATTCTTCTGGACCGCATCCCCCCCTCTCCCTCTCTTACCACACTGCCCTGATGCTGACTTTCAGCCCTGGCGTCAAATCTTCCGTCACAAACTCGCAGTTGCAGCTTTTGTTCTCATCAGGAATGTCCTCTCCAGGGAGGCTTGCTTCTGGGTTTGGGACAGGGAAGGAGAAACACAACACGTTACTGTTTCCCGTGCCAGTGCCACTCAAGGAAAGATGAGGCAGATCACAAACAGCAACCCCAGGGGAAGCAGCAGAAAAGCCTTTGCTGAGCATCCAAATGAGAGCGTTTCCCAGGATGTGCTAAGGTGACATTCAGCAGTGCCAACTGCAGCTCTCACCCATCTCTGTATCAGTGAATCCCAGTATCATTTGGGTTGGAAAAGCCCTCTAAGATCATTGAGTCCAACCACTCTCCCAACATGGCCAAGCCCACCACTAACCCATGTCCCCAGGTGCCACATCTAGGTGTGGTTTTAATCCCTCCAAGATGGTGATTTCACCACTGCCCTGTGCAGCCTGTTCCAGGGCTTGACCACCCTTTCAGTGAAGAAATTTTTCCTAATATCCACCCTAAACCTCCCCAGGCACAACCTGAGGTTATTTCCTCTTGTCTCAATGCCTGACTCTTTCTCCTTTCCCAATCCTTACATGCAGAAATATAAACAATATCATGGATATCAGAAGGGGTTTTCTTGCCTCTTCTAATCATTATTGACTAGTTTGGGTTGGAAGGGACCTTTTAAAGGCCCCCTCGTCCAACCCCCTGCAATGGGCAGGGACATCTTCAACTTGATCAAGTTGCTCAGGCTACTCCAAGCTAAAAGACTGGGAGGGAAAGGAGTTCCAACATCTTGGCTGGCAGCTCTGCCCTTCTTATGTGGGGAGGGAGAGGATGTGGGGGCCAGCTGGGAATCTGGGGTCCAGCACAGCACCCCAAGCCCTCACCTTCCGAGTTCTGCCGCGACGCCGCTCCCTTGATGCGGAACGCTTGCCGGGCTCGGCTGCGGTCTCCAAAGCTCCAGCTCTTGGGCACTTTGCTCGGGCTGTCCTCGATGCTCTGGTCAGCGCTGGGGGACCTCCTGATGCCCTGAGCCTGTGGAGAGCCTTTCCCTTTGGTGCCAGCACCGCGGGGACTGGAGAAGACACGATC
This sequence comes from Coloeus monedula, assembly GCF_965178545.1. NCBI lineage: Eukaryota > Metazoa > Chordata > Aves > Passeriformes > Corvidae > Coloeus > Coloeus monedula. The sequence continues at coordinate 10,303,505 of NC_138797.1, read as the reverse complement.
TTTCAAACTGACCTTCTGACTGTTCAGAGAAACACGTTGAAACAAAGACAAAAAGGAGACAGCAGGAGGAGTCATTCTGGAAACCACGCAGTCCTTCCCCACCAGCCATTAGAAACCAAGAGCACTTCCAAGCAGCAGTGACATGTAGCTTTGCTGTTGGCTTTTCTCTTTTTTCCAATATGTATTTTTTATTTTTATTTTTGTTTGAAAGAAAGCATTGTAGAAATGTTTCCATCATCATGAGTGAAATGGGAATGGTTCGTAAGAGAGAGAAAATAATGAGGACTTAAACAGAAGCCCCTCATGGGATGCCAGGGCTGGCGGGACAGAATGACATTAACAATGAGGTTATGATTCCTTAAATCACTGATCGACTCCGATCACGAGTTAGGAAGCTTTTCTTTCACAACTGCCTTCCAAAACACTATGACTAATAAGAAAATACCAATAAAAAAAACCCAAACCATTATCTTAGATTTTTTGTGTAAACACTTCACTTCTGGTGCTCAGATCTGTCCTTTCCCTTTCTTCAGCTCCTGTATTTCCTCCCTCTTCAAACATGATCTGCCCCCTTTATGTATTCCAAAGAGCTCCTCTTTATCCAGTTACATATTGAAACACATAAATACAAATGCTGAATTGTGCAACTTCTTTGTATCCTATAAAAATTCCATCTAAAAGCTATCTGCCATCTCCCTGGAGGACTGCTATGGGTGTCATGTAAAGCAAAATTTTTAAACTCCAGAATATGGCATTTTATTGCCTTTTTTCCTACTAGAATCCTTGCAATTATGGTTGGAAAAGAAGCTCTCCCCAGAAACAGAGATGATCTCACTGGGAAATAGTGACCACCCCGCTCTAATTGGTTTCCAAATTCTGAAATTTGCAATTAAAGCCTTTCACCCAAATGAAGACATGGAATTTTTATGTGAAAATTTAAGAACAAAGAGATTTTGTGAATCTTTATGAAACCACAAACTTTATAGAGACAGCATTGGGAAAAGCAGACTGCAAATAGTTTGGGATCCGTTCATATTTTCTTGATAGCAATCGATGATTAAACTCCACTCATTAGAGGCTGGACAATCAGTGCAAGGTACTTGCACAAATAGCCAGTATTTTATATATAGGTGTATCAAAATTGAGTGAAGACAGGGATTTAATTCCCAACACTCTGTACCATTGCAGCAGCCACTTATCATTCTGCTGCAAACTCTCTGCCTCAGTTTGCGGGAAGAACATTTCAGAAATTTTAATTTCCACATCACCAACCAAAGACCTGCTTTTTTTTGCTGTGTCTTTCAGCAACACCAACTTAAAAGTCAGAGCCACGCAGTCCTTCTTTGCCTTCAAAACTGGCATGAGGTTCTTCAATCAGAACTTGGCTGCTGGTTTTGAAGCAAAGCAAAACGCTGCTCCCTTTTCCCAGCCGCTGGCTGTTCCCTGCTGACAGGAGCAGACACCAGCTCCGGCCAGCAAGGGAAGAAGATGTGACTCGAGGACACTCAGGGAGCAGATTTGCCGGGTAAGAAGGTGCTATTTTTACGAAGTCACTTTACATTGAGAGACAACAAACATTTACAGGGAGAGAAAGGTGCTTAGGCAGCATTTTACAGAGTTGTGTGGGGAGGGCATCCCCTGGGCTGCAGGGCAGGGTTGGCTGTGGCCATGAGTTTAGCAGCAATTTCACATTGAAAGATGGATTGGAGAGAAAATAAAATTTGCTCATGACCAAATTAAAAAAGGCAGAATTTTTCCAATTAAAGATGAATTTTAATTCAGGTAAGTGCTGGGGATTGAATTTCCAGTGTGGTGCCCATGTGCATGGTCTGTCTGAAAGCCATGGGGTCAACAGACCCTCGGCAGAGCTGAAATCCAGGTCAGAGGTACAAATCCACATGGGAATCTGGGAACAAGCACGTGCCTAAACACCTTTCTGGATGTAAGCCTTAATTACTAATGCTACCAAAACCATTGTACATAGTGAGCCAAAGGTTTAAAAGAAATTCTCACTCTGAGTTTCTTGGATTAGAAACCAGATTGAAATTTTGTCTTTTGATTCTTAACAGGCCAACTGGATCTTTTTTCTTTATTTTTGTTGATTTTACAGAATAATATTTCTTGAATCCACTGTGTTTCAGTAGTACTATTACTTTGAATTACCTTTTTAAAAAGCAAGTTTTATAAAAATGCATTAGCAACACAGCCATATTCAGGATTCAAAGCGATCTCTTTGTGCCCTATCCTCTGCTGAGTTTCTCCCATCACCAATCCCAGCATAAAACCAGTTGCCTTTCACTGAGTACAGCAGGGCCTTTTCCTTGGAGCCCCTTTTCCATTCCCACAACAAATGTGCTACAAATGTTTGCAGGAATCACAAAAAGCAAAAAATAAAGGGTTGAACTTGGTGAGGGATACAAGCAAAGAGTTTCAAGCCTGACAGCATGAGGTGCAACACATTAAAAAACCTCGTAGAAATCTGATGAACAATTAAGATCTGGGTGGGTTTTGTTCCCAAGTACTCACTAAGGAAAAAAACCCAACACCTGACGTAACTTCTCTGTTTTAACATAGACGACATGAGACACCATGAACAATTAACTGAATTTTTTCTTCTGCCATGCAATTGCCTCATTGGAAACGACACCTGGAATCACATGCAAGTACAATCCCTGCAGAGGAGGATGCTGTTGGGGTCTGCAGGAGCCGGTAGGAAAAAAATCCCAAAGAAATACAGACATACATAGGGATATATGTTGTCAGCTAATCCAAGATCATGTTCTCACTCAACCAGAAAGTCATGCAGAGGGACTCAGAGTATCTCAGAGAGGTGGTGTTTGGATGTCACTCCAGGATGGTAAATGAGCCTCAGTTGAGTGGGGAGTGCTGGTGACATGAACGTGAGGACAGCAGGAACCCAGCCACACACACAGCAGGGACGGATGGACGCTCACGGGGCAGGAGCTGTGCTCGTGCCAGGGGAAGGAAGGGAAAGGGAACTGCTGCTTTGCAACCAGAGGCACAGCTTAGGGGAAGCCACCAGAGCCTAAGAGGGCGTGATTTAATTCTAGGTCCTCATAACCACTCCAGGTGGCATCTACGAAAATATTTGATAGCAAAAAATCGCCTTTCCAGGCTGACTTTGGGGATGGTTTATAAATATTCACGTTTACTTGAATTTAACAAAGGATAGAAACTGAGCTGATTTTTCTCTGTTGCCAGTCAAAAAATGAGAGTCCATGTTGGAGAAACTGGATGATGTTCACTGATTTAGTGGGCTTTGCATTTTGGTAAAGTCCAACAGGCCAGCACTCAGCAGAGAACTGACCTTCAAAATGAGCTGCCATCAGCTTCCTTAGGATGCCAGGGGTTTAAGCTCCTGTTTGAAACCCTCTGGTTTGGGGTTCGTTCCAGTTCTCTATAGTATCAAATCAGCACTTTTAAAGCAATGTGGACTCATTACATTAGCAGTAATTTTGGATCAATAAAAAGTATCAGTTGTAAGGTCTTGTCATTGATTTTAAACTGCTTGAGCCATTACTTCACTTCCTTCTCGGCTAGCCAGAATGAGTTGGATTAGCACAGACTCAGATCCATCTCTGCATCCAAACTCAACCATTATTAGTGCTCATTCTTCTGAGAAGCTGTGGCCAGGAGAAAAAGGTTGTCTCCTGTTGGTAAATGAAGGGCTTTTTTTAAATCAAGAGTTTGTGCTGAGCTCGTGGCATATGAGAACAACTCATTAAAACCAGGCAGGAGTGCCAGGAGTGAATGATGGCCTTTGTGACTATCACTGGGCTCCAGTCTGCTTGCTGGTGTGAGTAAGAGGCAGAAACCAATTACTGGAGACATGAAGAAAAGGAAAATAAAACGGTGTATGCAAAATTTGCCATGACTAAAACAGAAAGCAAGAGAGGGCCTGGCTCAAGCCTGGTTTGTCTCCAGTGATTTCAGAAAAGCCTTTGCTGAAAGGTGAATTCAGCCTAGAGAATGGAGTTTCTAGAAGCAGAGAAACCTGGGCATAAGGGAAACAAAACATCAGCCAGTGATCAAGTCATGGTGAGTAATCCCTCTCCTTTTCCTCATCCACAACCACAGTGCTAGACTTGGATGGGAGCCACTGATGCTGTGATGGCAAAGACTGGAGTTGCACCACCACAAAAGCACGGAAAAGCACAGGGCCTTGGGTGAGTGAAGGGACACTGGAGCCAGACTCATGTCTGTAACCTTTGCTATTCTGCAGCATTCTGTGAGAATCACCCATCTCTTCCTAATTCACAGCCCTCTTCTCCCACACTGATGCTGGGTGCTGTCAGACACCACATCAGCCACATCCTGCCTCTTCTCCCAGCCTTACTGTTTGCCAGCTCGGCTGTTCTGCATTTCGAGAGCAAAGCAAAGCAGCCAGGTTGCACCTCTGAGCTGGCTGATCATTCCCAGACAAGCCTTTAAGAAATCTGCTCCACTCAGAGCCACAGGCCAGTCAAGGGCTCTTGCAAACACCTTTCCTTCACTGCTCTGGGTGCCACCTCTTCCCACTGTGAGGTGCCCTCATCTCTGAGTGTGTCAGGAAAGTCTCTTACAAAGCACAATATGATAGAGCTGATAACCTGGGTTGGTGTAGTTACATTACTGCCTAAAAATGAATGTGTTACTGCATTTATTAACTAAAGATCATTGGTTTAGTACATTAAGAAACCACAGCTTCTAAGGAGTTTCCTACTAATTTACCTACATTGAGTTTTCCATGATTGCCTCATGGTTTGCTGTTATTTTCTTATGTGCATCTTAGATGGAGGCTTTTAGCACTCAGCCTGAGCTGCATCAAAGTGCTGGCACCTGCCCCAAGAGTTTGTGCAGTGGGGATTGTTGGCAGGCACCCAAGGGTCCAGGGAAATAAGACATTTGAATTATTTTTACGTCCCTTCACAGTTAAACCACAGTTTTACTAAAGCACAGGGTGTGTAACACTATACTCAGGATGGATGCAGGTAACAAAGATGCCCTTGTAGCTATTCCAAAGTCCAAGACTCCTTTTTGACTGGAAGAACCACAGTCTGTCATCCTCCTTTTCAGGGGCTCCAGCAGATTAAGAAGATATTGAGGTAACGCTTTGTTCCATCCTCCCTTTCCCTTGCAGAACTCAAGATGGGGGAGATGAAATGAGGACCACAGTGGGAAGGAATTCAGTAGAAAACAGAAAAAAATTTACACTGCTTTAGCAATTAAAAATCCATGCCTAGGAAGACATGCAAGGAAGACATTGAGATCAGAGTGGCTGATTTTCCAGAAAACAGAACCAGACATGGACAGATGAGAGACCAGATTACGAATAGCACTGCTCATTTTCATCTCTGCCAAAAACAACCTCAGTGTGAAGCAACTGAGAAAAGGCTTTCTCTGGGGAGGAGTCCCTGCTCACACTACACCTCCACAGATAAAACAACCTCACCTGGCAAATGGAAACACCACAGAAGTCAGGATCATTTTTTCAGCTAGGCTATTGACCAAATCTTTGCCATTTGGAAATGTTGTGAAATGCTGCCTGCGCAACTGATGATCACCGAGTATTTACCCACACTTCTCAAGGCTAACCTTCAAGGAAAGCCACAGCACCACCAAATATGTAGCAGGAGGCTGACTCAGAGGTTCAGGCTTTTTATCCAGATGTAGAGGATTTCCTACCATGGAGAAACTGCTTTTTATGAACCCTAGATCATGCCCCATTCCTCTTTGTTACCCATTCAGAGATGGGATTTACCACTCTACTTCTGAGCACCTGGTACACGCAAACCTCAGCCGTGAGCCCTACCCTCTAGACTGACAGAGAATAAAAATAGCCAGCAGGTCAAAAAATAGCAAGAAAAGAAAAGATACAGGTTGAAACAATTAATGAAGAAAATCAGAGGTACATATACTGTTAGAGCTGCAGTTTTATACTTTCAAAGCTGTCATTTGTTGGCTTTCTGAGGGATACAGAGACTGGTGATTTTGAGAATTAAAACGGACTCCAAAAAAGAGCATGCAAAAATCCGAGTTCACAAACATGCGGCATCACTCAGTGCCCTGCCACTCCTGGGCTGCCCACCTGCCTGGCTGCGGGGCGAGGAGCTCGGGGGGTCCCCTGCCAGCATTCACAGCATGCAAACTCTGGGCAGTGGGAGATCAAGAAGGTGCATGTTTGCTGCTGAGGAGCAGTGTCTGGGGTGGGGCCAGAGGCTCTTCTAGTGCAGGTGTGGAAGTATTTATGCACAAATAAGATAGGATCTACGTGTCTGTGTATATGGCCATGGGTGCACGAAGGGAAGCTCGTTGGGAAGTCCCTGAAAACACCTAGCAGTTGTCAACTGGATGAAAAAGATGCAAACCCTGCTCGTACAAAGCCCTGAGCTAAAGCTGTCTGTACCCCTCGGGGTCTAGAAACAGAACCATTCACAAGGCCAATGCCAACCCTCAGGGGAGCCCGTGTCCCCTATGTCTGGCAGGACAGGCTGAGATTAGTCCTTCTCTAGCTGCGTAGTAGAGGTGCTAGATAGGCAAGCTGTGGCTTCCAAAGGCCACCAGACTAGGAAAGGTCAATTTGTCATGGTCAGAGAGCCAAAGGAATGGTGACTGAGCAGAGGCAGGAAGCTGGTATTTCTCATGCTACTAACTAGACATTGCTGTACAGTGCAAGTCAATTTGCAAGGATTCCCTGGACCTTGAGGAGGGATGGAGCGACAGGGAGGAAAGGGTATTTTTTAAAAAAAATTTAAATTTGTCATTTTTCTTTTCTTTTCTCTCTTTTTCCTTTTTTTTTTTTTAATTTTCCATCATTTGTTAAACTTCATTTCCTGGCCTCCTCCCTTGCTGAGCAGACACTGGCTTGGCTCGCCCAGCCCAAATTCCCCATCCTCATCTCTTCGCTTCGTGTGCTCTGCACAACTGGCAGCCAGGGAAGGCTCTAATTTCGGGGCGGGCAGCAGGGAGGCTCTTCCACCTTTTTTTACTCATCTAGTACCTCTATTAAGCAGAGAAGTGATCAGAACGGGTGGTAGCAGGGTAGAGGGAGAATGAGCCGTGCAGCTTTTGATTAGTTTCGTGCGACGCATTTCCCGTGGTACCTAGAGTTTCCTGAGCAGCATCCGCATAGTGACTCTCTGCACGGTTTGCTCTTACTGGAAATGAGGGGAGAGTAAAAATTAGACCTGGAAGCAAATGCCAGACAGGAAACTTTTGATTATGGACTCTAGGTTTAAAAGACAGGTGTTTTGAGGGCCGGGTTCATGACAGGATTGTTCTGTTTGAGTGTTAAGTGAGGAAAAAATAAAAAAAAAATCAAAAATCAAGAGGGTTTCTGAAATTTGTTTCACTGTGGTCAGTAAATTTAATTATTAGACATGAGGCATTCTGCTCATTGAGTTGGTGGTGTCAGTTTATCTACAATTAACTGCAGGAAGATTTTTCATCTGTATTGGAAACAAAAAATACTCTGTTCTTCCTCTAAATACATAAAAAAAACCATAAGTTTTTTCAAATTGTGTAAACCATGGAAAGACAAAACTGTAACTTGTTTTGTCAAATAATATCCAAAAAGCTCAATTTTCTTTTTTTTTTTTTTTTCCCCAAAAAACCCCACTCACAAAGAGAGCTAGTTAATCTGTGAATTATTTGCACTTTTTGTATGGGAAATACCATTCTATTAAGCCTGGCATTGAAAAAAATAAAAAAAGATAAAAGCAGGGTGTGGTGCAGTCCCTTATGGGAAGGGAGTTGAACATCTGTGTTCACATATCTGTTTTTCGTAATGCTTTTGAGACAGGCCCTACCACTTGTGGGGAGTTGCTGACTTTGAGGAGGCACCACCACAGCTCCATCCCAAATGGCTGCTCAGGCACTGCCCTGCCAGAGATCCCCACCAGGACCAGGGTCCTCCACGCCATGGAGCAGCCCTCTACCTGTGGAAGGGGAATGACGTGGCCCCATCACCCCACCAGGCCACCAACCACCAGCAGGCAGCTCTTGCCGAATTCATGGGCAGACTGGAAAGGCTGAAGGGCATCAAATCCCAATCTTGTTTTACACTTGAGCTCAGCAGTTGGAGGAGCTCATGGGCACAGCACCCCATGCAAGCTCAGCTGACACCACCCTCGGCATCTTGGGGACTCCTCAGGTGCCCACAATGGGACCCTGCATCCCCAGGTAGCCCCAGGGGCCGGTGGTGCTACCAGGGCTGTCCTGGAGCTGGCGTGGGAGTGGGATATTGAGCATGCAGAGCCTCAGGGAGACGCGTGGGTTTCTCTCCTCAGTCTCCTCTGCAGTCCCTCCAGAAAGATGCAGTTCCTCCGTGCAAATAATCCGCTCCCCTAAAGGCAACTGATTATTTCCAGATTACTGTCAGTCCCAGCATGAGTCTCTGACACCAGTTAAATTGGTTAGAAGGCCAAACACCAGCCCAGGCTCATGTGGCCCATGGGGTTCCTATGGTTGACCCC
>NC_138797.1:10123097-10294831 GCF_965178545.1 Coloeus monedula | reverse complement strand
TGAGGGAGAGTGGACTTGTATTTGGACCCTGCATGGCAGCAGCAGCATGGTCTCGGACGTGGGATGGGTCCCAGTGCCCCGGCAGCACAGCCAGCCTGAGGAGGAGCAGGTGGCACTGCTTGGCCAGGGCAGGGGCAGGGTGGACACAACACCCAGAGTGACAGGCAACAGGAGGCTCTGAAAGCATTTGTTTCTTAAAGGGAGGAAAATAAAGAGGGGGGAAGAGGTACACAGCATGTAGGAAAAGACCAGCATCTCTTCTGCTCATCACAGCCTGGGCTCCACCTCCACCTGGGGGACGTGAGCTCTTGGCCCCCAAGCAGGTCAGCACAAAGCGTTCCCAGCACTTGGATGTGGACGCAGACAAACTCGTGGTGGAAAAACAAAGCAGAAACCATAGAGAAAGGATGTAACCTGACTCTCAGATCAGCTGTCCCATTTTATGCTAAGACTGAATCAAAAGCTACCCATGAGAAATTCCAGGTGACCCCAAGCCTCTGCCACACTGACCCCGTCACCTCCTCATGTCCTCTCAGCCCAGGCAGCAGCTCTCCCAGTGCTGAGTGGGCAGAAATCAGCAGGGCCACAGCAGCACTTGGGTCACAGGGCAGGACCCTGACAGCCACCCTGTGCACTGGCAGAATGCTTGGGATGCTCCCTGACCTCACAAGGCAATGCTTGTCCTGCACAGCACATTCCCAGCATCCCTTCTCTAAATTAAAATATATTAAAGTGAAAAATAGTGAAAAAGCTCTTTCTATTCCATTTGCTGCCAGGACTTTGTGGTGTATCTCTTGTGGAAAGAGGGTTATAGGAAATCAGCCACTCCCTACACATCACTAAAACAGGAGGAGCATCCAGCTACCTCCAGGTGTAAGGCTGTATTTCCTCACAGCAATGGAAATGCAAAGTGGCAAATCCTTTCCCAGCTGAAGCAGTGAAAGTGTGGAAGCTGGGGTCTGCTAAGAGAGACAATTCATTCCCAGGAGCTTCCTGAGTGAAGCATCATCAGCAAGTGGGTGATTAACTGCCAGGTGGGCAGAGAAACAGGATGAGTTCTCTTTTCTAAGGGCAGGATGACACACTGAGCATCACCGGGAGGCTGCTGGAAATTAGAGTGGGTGGCAGATTTGGGATGTGAATGTAAAAGACCCAGAAAATTTTGTTGGGGAAAACAGGCAGTTTGGGGCCCCCCTGAACACAAGATTCCTTCCTGAGGTCTGAGACATTATCAGATGGAAGGAAAAGGACAGTGGGAGCAGGGAGAATTGGTATTGTCCTAACAGAACAGAAGGAAGGAGCTTTGGTGCTGCCCTGCAGCAGAACTGAACGATATGGAATAAACTCTAAAGCTCTGCACAGCAGCTGCAGACCCTCAGCTTAAGCCCTCCTGGACTGGGGTTTAACAACAAAACCCATCGGTGTCACAAGAGACAGATGCACCACAGGAGCAGGAAACAGCACTTGGAAATTACTCTGATGAAGGACCTGTATACAGTAAAAAATACTCTGAAAAAGGACGGAGAAGGACTATTTTTACTTCTTTCTGTGACATAAGGTTGAGGAAGTAGAAAATGAACAGGGAAAAACCTGCAACTTTTAAGAAGAAATATTGTACACAACCTACGGTTTCCAGTAAATAAATATGAACGCTGCAAGGCAGGACCGAGATTCAAAAATTAAAAATAAGGCTAGTGACTCAGAAATAAGACTATTTCTTGTGATTGCAGGGATGCTGGCTGGTGTAACCCTGCAAGGGACTGTCAGGCCTAAGATTTTCTTGGCTATGGAGGTGATGGGGCTGAGCAGGGATTTTGTCTCGTTGCACTGTAAGAAATGTGGATTTACCCTTTGATGCATCCAAAGTTTATCACTGGCTGAGACAGGGCAGTGGGGCAGCCAGATCCTGGGATGAAATTCTGACCCTCCTGACGCCACAGGCAGGTGGCCAAGATTTCAGCGTTGGTCTGCTCTCACAGAGCCCTTCCCAAGTAATGCTCCCAGCTTTAATAATGCTGGATGGAGGCTGCCTTCACTTGAGCTACACTTAAGACCTCAAGCAGAAAAAAGAAAAAAAAAATCTGGATAGTTGAAACATGATCTTGGAGATTTGGGTTATTTGGCAGGAAAGTAGATGGAGTGCTACAAAGGTTCTGCTTGCAAAGAAAAGCTCAAATGAATGACAGAAAAAAATGGGGGGGGGGGGGGGGGGGAGAGGGAGAAGGGAGGAAGGAAAGATGAAATTTTCCACCCTTTAATCAGCACTATATCTACCCAGATATCTTTGGTTGGCTTGCATGCCAAGGAAAAATTAGTTTCTGGCCTCTTACAAGCTGAGGCATGGCAGAGAGGTACATCTGCAGAATGCCAGGCTCTAGCTGTACTTCTGAAAATGTATTCATTGTTTACAAAATTTAGGCTGTAAGCTGTGTTTTGAGGAATGAGATGGAAGATCTAAAAGCCAAGCAGATGATCTCTGCTGATCATCAGTTTGTGTCTCATCAGCCAAGAAAAAAAAAAGACATTCAGCTCCAGAATTATTTTTTAAAAGAACTGGAAAATATAGGACAAAAAAATCCCAGAATGAAATACTTCTAAGTGGATGAAGAGTGTCCTAAATGTATCCCAAACACCAGCCCTGTCGCTTTCCCGGGGAGCTGCGAATGGAGAAAAGCTCTACCACAAGTGAGATTTGCGGCTGCCCTTGGAAGGTGCTCGCCACGATCCAGAGCACGCTCTGCACCGTGGGCTCGAGGCGTGGAGGGAAGATGAAGCAGGGAATGTGCTTCCTCCCCAGGGAACGGGCTGGACAAAGGGTGTCTCTGCCATGCCACCTCGTGCCGTGCCAGAGAGCGCTCCGTGTCCCACGGAGCAGCAGGTCCACGCAGTGCCCTGCAGTGAGAGGAGCTCGGCAGAGGTCGCTAACGCGGCGCCTTGGCGATGGCTTCGTGTTCCCCATGTCACCTCTGCCCAGCACGGGTGACAGGGACACGGGCAAAGCGTCCCCTGCCCCTGGGCACGCGTTGAGCCTGCGGTATACCGACTCGCTCAGCTACAACCCCAGCAAAGAAATGAAACAAAGAAGCGTAAACTCAACCCCTGCTGTCACCCCGGTGAGTGTCTGCCAGCTCCACCCGTGCTGCCACCACTCCCTGCACCCCCCCAGCCTCGCTACCCTGCAGCTCCAGCCCGAGGCAGACTGGAAGGAAGATATGATTTAAGGTCCAGCATACACGTAGATACATTGGACTGCACAGCACAGGAAAAGCACGGTAATACCTAGGAATGCTTCCCTCGATGGTGCCACAACATGGTACACACACGCACACACATAGAAATCTACAGGGAATGCATGGGGATGGCGTGTTGGCAGTGATACAGACCTTGGCGATGGTTCGGGCTGCTGCTCTTTCCTTTAAACAGAAGCAATAGTACATTAGCATGGTGTCAGGTGGCAAAAGATGTTGCTGCTTCACTGTTAAAACATAACAAAACGACAATACCAAACAATACAACTAAGTGGAAGTTGTGGACAGAAGAAAGGGAAAGGAGCACTTAATTCCTGGAGTTTCTGGCCCGGACAGGAGATCACTGGAGACTCACACAACCTCAGAGAAGACACATACAACGCACAGGGTTGAAGAATTTATCCCAACCCATCCTTGTGCCTACGCACGACTGAGACACCTGGGGGTCGTGTGATTTGTGTGAGCACAGGAGGACTTCTGAGAGGCTCAGAGAGCGGCCCCCTTCCTTTGGAAACACACTGCCCTCATGTTTCTGCACGTGGGGAAGGGTTTGAACAGCTCCCATGACCTTGCTGCATTCGCTTTTCTTCCCTGGCTATTGGAACAGAGCTCATGTCAGATCTCCGGATGCACGGATTCATGCCGGGTGCTGTGATTGGACATGGGTGGGAAGGAGCATGGACCCCTGCCCCGGCATCCTGACACCTCAGGTGGGGTTTATGCCTCCAGAGCCTTTGGCAGCTACTTTACTCAAATAGTTGGCAAAGGCCACATGGAGGGAGTGGGACACCACAATCCGTGTTTGCGGTTTCCTATTGAGATCCAAAACTGGATTGCTCTGAAAAATCACTGAGGACAAAGTGAGCTGAACACCTACAAAAGGGCAGCCAGGACACTGCAAGCCATGCTGAGGCCACACTGAAAAAAACCTCTCACCTTCACTGACCAGGCATGGTGGCATTTCCCTCCAGCAATGAGGGAAACCTGCTCTGCCTTCAGCTGCTCCGATTCACAACTCCTACACTCAGGAATGGTGTTTAGTGTGGGGCCTCGATCAGCCCTGCTCCTGCAGCCCCCCAGAGAGGGAGCAGACCATGTTTCTCAGCAGATACAGCTCTGCCTCCCCTAACACAGGTGCCCTCTGAGCATGATGCTGCACCAGCCCTGGCCCTGCCACTGCTCAGCAGTGACCACTGAGACCTGCACAGAGCCCGACTCCTCTCCCTCAGTTAAAGGCAGCAGCCTGGAGAGACTAATAAAAATCTCTTTTCCCCCCCTCTGCTTCATGCTCAGAAAAGCTTGGAGGCCCAGCCTCAGTCACTAGCTCAAATACTCATATTTTAAAGTTTTCGGGCTGACTCAGGGCTCTATCCTTTGCAGAGGCACACAGCCTAGGGCAGGCCCCAGCCCACACCTCCCAGTTGGCCCCGATGCACACTGGCACCTCTCCATCCCTCCCAGGGTCTGTACACTCCCCATTCACCAACAGGACAGCCTTGACTGCTTAAAAACCCCAAGAATTATCCCTCCCAAGCAGAGGGTGAAGGTGCAGGACTCCCACTCTTCTGGGGGATTCGTGTAAACCTTGCCACTGCTAATTTAGCAAAAATTTCTCACTGCTGCAACTTTGCCTGCTCTCACTGGAGGGAAGAGAGAATGAATTAACACATCATGGGCCTGAGTGTCCTCTGAGTGTGGTGAGGAGCAGAAAGGTCAGAGGAAAACTGGGATCACTACCTCCATCAGCCCCTTTGAGAATATGACTTTGCGTTGTCAGTGAAGCACTGTGACATTGCTCCGGAGCCAAGTTAGGCTGAAGGAATTCATGTAGAGCACGGGAGAGGGGAAGGGAGGAGGTGACTGAGTGACCCATGGGGGACCAGCTGTCAAACCTCTTTCATCTTCAAGGACGTCCATACGCAAAAGGCAGGAAGGAAAAAAAATAATAAAAAAGAAAAAGAAGAAAAAATATTGCAAAGTGTGTTTGTTCCAAACTCTCTTAACTCTGCTGCTAACCTGAATGTCAGTCCCGACTTGCTCTTCAGGTTCCTCAGGAGCTCCAGCTGGTTCAGAGGAGGGATTAGTCTAGAGGGAGAAAACAAAGAGCATTAGTATCCAGACAGAACTGGTTCCAGAGCCTCCCATCTTGGCAACTTCGCCTGCTGCCCCATCCTTTCAACCAGAACCAGCTTTGTGCCACCAACTGCAGCTGGGGGACAGCTCAGGAAGGATGGAGAGGGGTTTGGCTGCTACTTCCAACAGTGTCCTAAGGCAGAGCAGTGGGGTAAGAGAGAGAAAGTGACAGCAAGAGAGAGAGAGAAACTTGTCTGCACCACTGGATTTTGAACGTCCCCAAAACCAAGCAGCTGCCAGGGTTCCTGGGCAGCCCAGTGGTGTTTTGGCAGAGCTGTAGTCTGGCAGGTTGGCACTGCTAAACGGAGAGAAACTCCAGCTTTGGGGGAAAATAGAAAAACTCACACTCAACCCTGCTGCTCTTGGGAATGTGGGAAGGCATGGGAAGGAGCAGCTTGTGGAACAGAGAAAATAAAGACCTGGGGTTGGGAGCATCTCAGGAGAAACAGCAGTGTGCTCCTGGGTCAAATTTAACCAATTCCCTACTGTCCATGTCAGGTTTTCCCCCAAAATGAGGCAAAACCTTGTGTCACTGCCTTCCAGGAGCCACGGGGCTTCCTTTTTTTCTCAGTAAAAAAAAAACCAAAACAAACCAAAACAAACAAACAAACAAAAAGAGCCCCAAACCTGACAATGACCTGACAATCCTGGTTAAGAATTAAAAATCCAATGAACAAACACCCTGTGGCCTATCCTGCATTTGTGCTAAAAGCCACTGAATTAGCTCCACATCCATTTTTGGGTTCTTCCCTGAGATCCTGGGAGACCAGGGCTTGCTCCATAAATATTTAACACTGATATTCCCAGCCAGGTTTCCAGCCAAGAGAAACACAGGCTGGAGGTGTCAGGGGGAGACTGTAAGAAATGAGGCTTCTAATAAAATAAAGGCAGAGATATTCATGCCCACACTTTTTCAGCCATTATGAGACCAATAGTTTCACACTTTAACTAAAAAAAAACAACTCAACTGGAAAAGCCTCTTCTCTGCAGGCACAAAACTTATCCTCAAAACCACAGCGGTTCAGCAGAGATTTTGTGTTCACAAGATTGAGGCAATCAGAAAATTTTCCAATTCTAAGTATGGAGAAAAGAGTAAAAATAGGCCTGAAAAATTTTGGCTCAGCTCCCCAGTCGCTTCCATCCAGAGAAAAGCACATCCTGATCTGCTGAATTAATGATCCTCCTCATTCTAGACATCAGGAAGAAGCTGACCTTGATGCAGTGGAGCTGTGCACGAGTGCTGGGCTGTCTGCTCCCTTCAAACACACCGTAGGGTTTGGAGATGCATTCCAGGATGGGAGAGGTGGTGCACAAAATCCAGCAGAGAGTGTACTCAGAGTGTACTTCATTACTTCAGGTAATGAAGGGTGCACTACTCTTCTTTGGTGAATTAACTCCTCAGGGAGGTCCATACCCAGCAGAACACAGGACAATTGCCCCACTTTCTCCAGCTGGGATCGCAAATCCAGGGCTCTCACTGGTGCAAGTCTCAGCTGAGGAGCTCATTAGCTCAAAAGACTGAAGGATTCAGGATTCCAAAAGGAGCTATGTCTTTTACATCAGCCCATGGTCTGCAGTGTGCTGAAGGTGGCCGCCTCCTGGGCCACCACAGATGCTTCCATGAGTAGTACAGACACACAACAAACACAGAAATTCACCATTTCTGTGGTTGGTTCATGGACCTGGTACACATGAGGTGGAAATAAGCAGTATTTTACTGAAATAATTATTATTAAAAATGGGTGAAAACTTATACATATACTTGACCTGAAATTTAATTTCAACTAAATGCTCAGCCTAACCTGTCACTGCAAGAGCAGCTTGGGGAACAGCTACTCCACCACACCATTTCTCCAGAACCTTAAAAAACAAAAAAAAGGCAGAACTCTGCATAGCTCTTGAACTGAGCTTTGCTGTGGAATGCTGGATGCACAGCACCCTGCCCTGGTGTGTGCCCAGGGCACAGGGGACGCAGGTGCCACCATGCCAGGTGCAGAAAGAACCTCTGGCTGGGGCTCCTCACGTTTTCTCTCTCTCCTCCTGGTCCGTGTGTCACTGGTTAGCAAGGAAAGCACGTTCCGGTTAAGGGGGAGCTGGGTGAGGAATCTGCACACCACAGGACACACACAGCTCATGCCACCCACCACAGCAACACTTCTGAGCTGCTGCAGGTCCCCCCAGCTGCCTCCATCACCCCTCCCAGTACAGCACACAGAAAGGCCACGCTAACTCCGGGTGCCAGCTCCCACATCCACAGGGAAAGGCGGATCCGCTGTTCCTGGGAGCACAGACAACTTTCAAGCATTGGGGACAGGAGGGAGATCATGCCTCGGGCCAGGACACCACCAGAACCCCACGACACGAGGAGGGCAGCAGCACAGGACACAGTGGGAGCTACACAGACACACCACAGCACGCACACGGACGCCACGATGATTTTTTGGAACAGTCCCAGTATGAACAAGTAGGGAGGCAGTGACAAGGAGAAGGGTGCTGGAATGGTATGGGAACCTAAATGAGCCTCCCTGCAGTGCTGGAGTTCTTATGAGCTGCCAATTTTTGCCCTAACCATGGCTTTATGTCTCCGGCTGAAGCTATTTTTCATGACTGAGAACATTTATGAAGGTTATAAGATACTTTATTACAACAAATGAAACGGAAGTGGCACATACTTATTCCTCTCCCAGCAGTAGAAAAATGTCTGATTCTTAAAACAGGCTGATGTTCAGCACAACAGGAAAATGTATTCTTAATATTATACTTGCAGTTCATTCATGCAATTTGCTATAAATTAAGCACACAGAGCAGTAAATGTGATTTACTAAGGCTGTAAAACTTGCATCTGTGAAAACTGGAACCAGGTTTCGAAATCAGACACTAAATCACATCAGCTCTAGTGGCATTACTGCATCTAGTGAGGATTTAAACTGCTCTAAGAACAAAGCTTGGCCTGCAGTCTTGAAATGCAAGTCATTTATTCCCTATCTTAAAATATTAACTTGACTACACCTTCAGATGCCCATCTTATATAAAATACGCCTGTGATTTGCAAATCTACTCCTTTCTGCAGAACCTGAGATAATATTATTTATCATAAATCTTACACAGCCATATCCAGGACTTTGCATTGGGATTGATCCCAAAAGGTTAAGTCCCAGATTGAATAACTGTGGCTAATAACTGCTTAGCTCTAGGTGGGCCTTGGAACTAAAAACTGAAATGGAAAAGTCCTGCTGAGATGAAGCATTCTTCCCCCAAAAATCAGATTGGATTACTTGAAGAAATGAATGATCATATCAGTTTGGCATCCCAGATCTTTCTCTTCTCCAGGTTTTACCCTCGAAAGCAGGCACAGCTGCTATGGAGGTTTTAATCTGTGCTACCACTGATGTGCCCTGTGGTGCCACCATACCAGCAAACTCAAAGCCAGCGTTACCAGGTGGGCACAACTCCTGCAGCACAGAGCCAGATAAATGACACAATGAAGGATGGGAGAAGAGGGCTGGAGAGAGGGAACACAAGGGAGTGAGGGCAGAGGGAAATGGAAGATGACTGGGGATGTTTTCTTGTTAAGTGTTGCATGGATTGGGGGAGACCATCAAGAAATCATCCTTAACAAAGCAAGCTTATTAAGCGCGCTCCCATTCTCCTTCCTTACATCGTCATTTTGGCAGAGTTTCCCAACACTTGTGTGTACCAATAGCTAAAATGTACATGGAGGTGCAGGGGGTTAGTCAGTAGCAGCAGGAGGGCGCGTCTGCTTTGGGCTTTCACTCATTCCTTGGAAAAAAACTCATCTTCAAAGGTTTCTTTCTTTTTTTGTTGTTTTTTTTTGGTTTTGGTTTTTTTTTTTTTTTTTAATTCAAGGCTTTGCATGTTACAGTCCCAAATGAAGAACAAGGAGTGACATGACACACACTTTCAGAGTCACATGCACTTCATACCTGGAGGCACCATACGTTTGCGTTTGCGTGCTTTTCAAGTGTTTTCACCAAAGAAAACCAAAGGGGTAAGAGAAAGAAAAACAGGGGGGAAAGTTGGGGTGGAGGAGAGGGGAAAAGAAACAGAATAAAGAAAATTAGCATATGAACGAAGTGTGTCCCCGGGAGCAGATGCTGTGGCCAAGCTCACAGGTGAGCACGGGAGCGTGGGCTGAGCTGGCTCCCGCTGTGGCTGGCTCAGGAGCCACGGCACACCCGTGTCACCCTCGGGGACAGGCAGCTGGCACCTTGCTCCAAGAGCAAATGGGCACCACGGGCCAGGGAAAGTGTGGGAGCCTCCCAGAGACCTTCCATGGGACATCCACAGCCCTCAGCCCCACCAGCCAGAGACTCCCTGGGCTGGGCTGCTGAACGGGCAGGATGTGCCCATGGGTTTGGTTATTTTTTAGTGAGGACCAATATATGATTGTAGTTCCAATCAAGGCCCTGCTCTCATGAGTGACAATAAGAGCAGATTTTTTTCCAATAAATCCAGTGGCTGATACAGAACAGGTTATTTGGGGTGCCTGGGTGCACCAAGCCACTTGTGCATCACAACCCAAACCACACCTGCACACAGAGAAGCCTTGTGAATATTTCAAAATTTTGTGCTCTCACATTTTGAATTTAAAGATGAAATCTGGAATTCTCTCAGAGGCCACCACATTTTCCCCAAACAAGTCAGAGTAGCTCTATTGCAGTGACTGGAGTGATGTTCTGGAGCCATGTGAGCTCCTCCAAGGCACGTGTAACAATTTTCTCATATCAATCAGCCAAGCCTTTCCAGAGATGCCTTGGAAAGAGAGACAAGCTAAAGGCACAGGCTCCTGCTATGAGGAATAAGCAGCTCAGTATTGAGCAGAAAGGATGCCGAGGTTGTGGTGACTGCAGATCATCCCCGGACACCAGAGAGGGAGATTTTGTGTTCCTGCAGCCCACTTCCAAACCACACTGTGCATTGCAGCCACATGTCAGCAGCCATGGCCTTAAGGGGCTGCTGGGCTTGACGTGCTGCTATGGCTGCAGCAGCGCCAGGACCAGCACAGGGCTGCCAGTGCCTGCCAGCTGGCTTGGGGAAGTGGGGAGGCAAGGAGAGATGGACCATGTGAGTGATGCAAGCTGCAGCCAGAACATACAGTTGCCCCCTTTTTTTGTTGTTGTTTTAAAATCCTATTTATTTATTTGACAGCATTCAAAATAAACTCAGAAGGGTTTCACTGCTTTTTTGGTAAAAAAAGCAGTTTCACTGAGGGCTGAATCCATTGGTGCACCCACTGCTCACTCGCCCAGGTGATGTTCACTTGATCTGTGCTCAAACAGGAGCTGGGATTTAAGGGAGAAGCTGGAGTGCAGAGAAATCCATGCCTAAGGAAGGCCAGGGTGACACTGCTGTGTGGGGCTGAGCAGCACCCACAGCAGCAGCCAGCAGAACTGCTGCGACCCAGCTACAAATCTGTCCTAGCTTTTTACTCAAGATAAGCAGGCTCTTCAAACTATATTTTTTTTCTCTTTCTCCTTCCCAGAGTTTTATTTAGCCCTTTCTGGAGATCTTTAGCTCAGATTTCTTCCTGCATATTAGCTCCATGGAAATACAGGTTTTAACAAGGGGATTGAGTACCAGGTAATCAAAAGGGTGTCACTGCATGTCTGGCTGCATGGTAAGTTCAGTGTTTCAAAGAGCAGTAAAATCTGGCAAAGTCCACTGAAAATAAGCCCTGAATGCCTGCATTTTGCAGTGGACTTTGGGCCAAGCTCCATCCTCATCCTCTCCAGTAGCTGATCCCAGGCAGTGCTGCAAAGGTACAGCCAGAAGGTCGGGTACTGGGAGGGAGAGTTTCAATGGGTGGGTTTAATGCTATTGGAAAACAGCTTTGTTCTGTTCTGTTGGGTTTTTGTTGTTTTGGGGGTTTTAGACAAAATCTTGAAGTTGGTTCATAAATTTCTAGGGAAAAAGCAACCAATCAGACACACACTGGGAATGAATCCAAGGAGAAATTACTGACCACAACAATGGGACTCCCAACAGGTTTTTATGATGGATTAAGAGGCTGGCTGCTGTGTTCGAAATACAGGCCTAAGCTTACCCCAGGAAATACATCCAGGCTGTCTGCCTGAGGGCTAAAAGGCACCAGGAATACGGGAAAACAGGAAGGGATTATTCCTGCAGTGGCACAGCCCAGTGCTGGACCACAGCCCTGCGTGGGAGCACGGAGATGGGGCACAGGGAGCCCCATCATGCCCAACAGAACCCCACAGAGCTACAGAAATATCTAACAAACCCATCCAACCATTCTTCAAACCCAGAGAGTCATGGAGAGCCCCTAAAAATACACCAGGAAGGGATGCATGGCCCTGCCCAGGATGCAGGGCAGTGTGGGGTGAAAATGAATAGAACTTTATGCATTTTAGCTTCTGAGGAAGCCACCAGGCCCAAAGGGGAAATGAAGGACTTCCCCATGTCCTGGAGGGCTGGGAGGCATGGCAAGGGACTCTGTCCCCAGCTCCATGAAGTTCCAACTTCCAAGAGGCTGTGAATTCCCACAGCACTGCTCTAACGTGTGTGGTTTCACCTTAAAAACCTGCTTGGTTTTACTGCAGGTAGGGTGAGGCAGATGGGTGCTGCTAAAACACTCTGGTGTTCAACAGCCTCATCCATCACAGCTCCAACAGCATTCCCTGCTTGTGTCAACACACTGGGATGGGTAAATGAGATACAAGAAATGGGAAAACGCTCCCTGAACCCCAAGTTAGCTTTCCTCCTCTTAGGAAAAAAAAGGAAAAGAAAGGAAAGGAGGACCCAGGGGAAATGCACCAGACAGAGTGCCAGGCTGGTCAAGGGAGGGAGAGAAGTTTGCTGAAAGGCAGAAGGACCATTAGAGACCAGTTGGACTGGGAAGAAGAGCCTGAGAGGGCACGAGGAGCTGCAGGTAGGGTGAGGGTGGTGTTTACCTATGATCCAGGGCAGCTTGGAGGGAGGTCTTCACACCTGGGCACGGCAACTGTCACAACACAATGCAACTACCAGCAGGCGTGGAGAAATAAAGGTGAAAAGAAGAGTGTGTACACACACAAAGACATGGGAAGAAAAAAAAAAAACACAAAGCAACAGGGAAATTAAAACCAAGTCAAAAGGAAAAACAATGAAAAAATACAAAGCAAAAAAATTCCAAAAGAAAAAGCATATACCAGCTCTTAGGAGCTCGAAATCAACCTTTTGAACCAAAACAAAAGTAAATAAATAAGCAAAATTATATATCCAGATAACAAAAATAACTATGGAGACAGTGGCATCACGAGGAAGGCAGTGGAGGAGGAAGCTGGAGGAGGAGGTACCTGTACATGGGGACGGTGACGGTGCGTTCGTAGTACTGCCAGGTGGAGTGCAGGTCCGTCCGGGACAGGTTGGTGGCATAAAATCTCCAAGCCGCCTGTGCAGGAGAAAACCCAGTGGGATTGTGCACCCAGGCATGGCCAGAATCACCCCTGAGTTTATAAACACCAACCAACACGAAGTGCTATGGGATGGATCCAGCATTCTGCCTTCTCCTTGATTTGGTAAGTGACAAATTTGAGGTAGTACCATGATGCTCCTGACCATGTGAGCCCAGTTAAAAATGCTGTGGGTGCCAGGCATTCACTGCCAGGCTGAGGTCAGGAATGAAATGGGCATTGTTGCCCATTAAGGAGTAAAAAATGTGGAGAGAGAGGAGTAGGGGAATGTAAAATGACTAATTTCAGTTCTCCAAGACGTACACCAAGGCCAGCCTTCTGCACAGACATCTGTTCTTGTGAAGAAAATGCTCCCAACTGTACCTTTATATCAGTATAAATATTCTCTTGGGGGAGAAAAAAAGGGTGAAAACAGACTGTCCTAATGCATTTGTCCTGCTGAGCTGGCTGCTTGCTGAATTTCATCCCTTTTCTCTCTAGATTCCCTACCACATATGCTATTTTCCCGTGGTTGATTTCCTGGCATTTATTCCCAGACAAAACCAGTCACCAGCTGCTGTCTCACACCTTACGCACACGGCCCCATTTGTCTCCTCCCCAACTACTAAAAGTCTATAAAGCCCCCCAAAACCAGGATGATGTAACCACAAGGCTCCTTGGATGTGACCCTCACCTGGATCAGGCCCGCTGCTGGGTTTCGCCTCTTCTCGAAGTGTTTTTGTCGATGCTGCTCTTGAACCTTCAGAGCAAACCCCGAACCCAAGATGCCCTGGGGAAGAGAACAACAGTTTGCTGCTAGCAGGGGTTTAGTTAAGCTTCCAGTGTAAAATGATGGCCAGCTTTCCCTCCAAAGGTTTTTTTCTGGCTCATTTTTTGATTCAAACACAGAGGAAGGAAGGACCCTCCATCCCAGCAGCCACAGCAGACACTCTCCAAGGGGCAGCAGACTTTGCAGGCACTCAATGGAATTGCAAATTTTCCCAAACTACCTCCAGCCAACTGACAAAATACAAAAAAACCCCAGCACACTGGTATTCAGCAGATTATCCTCACAGGAATCCAGCTCCGTGTAACACACTGATACACACTGCCGAAGGGACGGGGGGGATTTGCTGAAATGGTGCAACCACAGAATAGCAGACTGGTTTGGGTTGGACGGGACTTTAAAGTTCATCTCATTCCAGCCCCCTGCCATGGGCAGGGACACCTTCCACTATCCCAGGTTGCTCCAAGCCCCATCCAACCTGGCCTTGGACACTTCCAGGGATGGGGCAGCCACAGCTTCTCTGGGCACCCTGTGCCAGGGCCTCCCCACCCTCACAGGGAAGGATTTCTTCCTAATATCCAATCTAAATCTACCCTCTTTCATCTTAAAGACATTAATTACCCCAAGGAACAGCCTTCTGGGGAAAAAATGCTTTTTATTGCTTCCACAAATATTTGTGCAGAGCCAAATCTAAAGTTGCCATCCCGTTTGCTCATGCACATGAGCCCAAGTTGTAGATATTCAAACAGGGTTCCATTTTCCTCCCTCATTTTCTGAGTCAAAAGCCACAGAAAATCACAATTGGGAGATCTCTGAGGGCATCCCATTGTAACTGTTAGAGTGCCCTCAGCTCCAGGGGAAGAGGATGAGGCCCAGGTGAGTTCAGCCCCCCCACTTACAGCAGGAAGGGCAAAGAAGGAGACGCCGATGAGTGTGAAGGTCGCCGCCAGCAGCCGCCCGTTCCAGGTCTGTGGATACTTGTCCCCGTAGCCAATGGTGGTGAGAGTGATCTGCAGGGAGGAGAGCAGTGCCAAGCCCTCAGTCAGACAGCCTTAAAACTGAAACAGGGCAGCCAGAACTCCCACAACCCCCGAGTGGCACACAGAGGAGCAGGGTCACTGCGTGCCCTGAGCTGTCCAAGGCACGGTGCGGCTGGGGGACCCTGGGACCCAGCAGGGATGGGCAGCTCCACCTGCCCTGCTCACGTGCTGAGTTTTCACACCAGTTGGGAGCGTTTTGGTGCCTTTTGCTGTCACAGAGAGAGCTGCCATCTGGTGCAGAGGCTGGCGGCAGCTCAGAACCTCCCCCGGGAGGGGTTGTGCCTTCGGCAGGGGAAGCGAACCGGCACCGTTCCCCCAAACTCCCTTTTGGCAGCTCAGGAAAGCTATTTGCATGCACAAAGATCTGCTGCTGTTTATTCCCAGTCTTCCCAGCAGTGCCTATCAGCTGGTCTCCCCTCCTCGATTCAAAAACAGCCTGTTAGGCTGAGAGAATTAATTATGTCTCCTTCACCACCTCATTTAGGGATGGGGTTTGTGTTATTGCAACGCACCAAGAGAGAGCTGGGAAGCTGCCGCCTGTGTTTTGGGGAAGGACCTGAGAGATTTGTTGGAGACAGAGTCCCCTGAATTTCAAACTGTAGGGGAAGACACCTTTTCCCGCTGCAGTCCATGGACATCACTAATGGGAAATGCTGGGTATTCCCCAAAGGCTTCCAAGAGGATTTGGAGAGCCTGTGACTGGCAGGGCAAGGCAGAGAGGGATGGTCTGATTAGAAACATCTTTGAGACTTCTGATCCCAAAGGCTGTCCCTGTCACACAGCCTCCATGGACAGAGCTGGCCCCAGGGATGGGAGCTGACACCATGCTGGTGTGGCATTGGAAATATGCACTCCATTTAGAATAAAAAATCACTTTTCCACAAATGGAAGTGTGGTCCCAAAGTGCCTTTTAACTGGGCCCACTAAAAGCCTTATCAATTAGATGCTGTTTTGACCAAGTGGTTAAAAAATGCATCAACATGGCTAATCCTTACTGAAACACAAAGTCAGATCAAGACTCTCTCCATAACCACTGCAAAGCTGGTTTACAATATTTTTGTAATTTCTACAGACAACAAGTATTGGATATACTAAGATCAACCAAGGGGTAATTTTCTGAACCTGATATTTGATTTATCCCGTCTCTCAACATCTGCCTGTATTGGACCCAGGAGTTGGACACTGACAAAAAATATTTATTTTAATGAAGGTCTTTTTTTTCTGAGCTTCTCAGTGGCAAAAAAGTCTCAGAAGCAGAAGGGATAAATCTGCCCATGTTTCTCCCCAAACTGAGCTCTAATCTGGGCTGTCACTTTTCCCTCATTGCTTATTTTCTCGTTATGTTAAACTTGGCTTTGTTTTTATTTTTCTGTCCTAACTAAGGGGCTTGAAAAGCAATTTGCTGCCTCTTTCCCTTTGTTGGAATGGAGGAGCTTCTTGATCAGCCGATTCCTCCCCAGGCCTGTTATTGGGATTTGATCAGATCGGGGATTTTCATTACATGCTTTGTAATCAAGGCCAAACTAGTGATGGAGCAGAAGAACAATAACGCAAGAAGATTAGAACGTCATTAATTCTCTCTTTGTAATCGGGTAATCCAATAATTCACATGCACACGCAGAGCAAACCACAAGTATTGCCCTTTCAGCAGAGATGTGACAGGGAGTGCTTGCCCCGCTGGAGTCTTTCTGCTACTTAGGCCCTATTAATTTTATAAAATTTATTCCAGCCTTGCCCAAGTGCAATTTAAATAATTAAAGGGCAGCAATACTTGTCAAAACAATGATCAAAGCACCACATGGCGTGGGATGTCTCTCTGACCTGCCTCTGTCACGACAGAGCTCAATCCCACGACTGGGAGCACATGAGTTCTCAGTTCCCCTGCAGCTCCAGCTAATTCAGAAATGTGATCCCCTAACAATTTCTATGAGGTTTATATAAGAAAAAGAGCTAAATGGAGCAGCCTGAAACCATTTAATAAAAATGTTAACTAAGCACTCTCTAAGTCAATACCTCACGTAAGTGATAGAAGATGGAGGGTTAATGGACATTTTATTTTAATAACCAGCAGCTGCTCTATGGAAATTACTTACCAGACCCCACCAGAGTGCATCTGCGTATGTATCAAAGTGCTCATTTTCTCCCTTCTCGGCCAAGTACACCAGGAAAGAGGCCAGGATGAGGCACAGGAAGCCAATATACCAGGCAGTAATCAGCTCCTGCGAGATCATTAAAAGAAAGAAGATAATAATTGCAGTCCTGGTGCACATCTCCAAACGCTGAGTTCCTTGCTTGCTGCTGGATCTGAACTTCCCCTGCATTTGTTTAGGTTTTGTGGCTTTGGTTGGAGATCAGTGATGGCACTTTCTGAGATGGGACCATGGCTCTGCCAGGCCTGAAGACCAAATCACACAAACACACACAGCAAATGTAGAAGGGAGTGTTAAGAGCTCCATTATTGCAAGAACTGGAACTGAGACTTTAAAAACTCAGATATTTCCCCAGTTCACACAGGGAAGTGGAGTTGAAACTGAAACAGGAATCCCCAGATCCCTGGAGATTCTGCTTAGGGCAGGTCCAATCCACCAAACGAGGAGGAGCTATGAAGTTGGGTCTGGATGGACTATCCTCCAGTTGCAGGGAAGTTTTCATTCAGAATCCACAGGAGTGAGTATTTTCTGATTAGGTTAATGCAAGGGTGGACAAAAGAGACCCACAGATTTCCTGCAATTTTTACACAGTGCTGGAGAAGCTGGCTAAGCTTCTCTGGGGTAAAGTGAAGGAAGCAGGAGAAATGTTAAAATCATATATACAGCAGCAGGAAACAAAAAATTACCAACAAACTCTTCCCAGACTTATCCCCTTACACCAGGGATTGGTTCCATGACTGGAATCTCTCTCCCTTCCCTCCTTGAGTGGTCAGAGTGCTCCATCAGACCTTGTGTCTCTGACTGCATTGCTCCCGTGTGTTACCTACGGTGTCCTTCCAATCTCCCCAGGCCTGGGAGAACTTTGGGATGAAAAGCTGAACCAAAGCAGTATCTCTGGTGGGGAGAACGCAAAGGGCAGCTCCACGTCCTTGCCTGGGCCTTGCTCACCTTGCTGTGTGCGTAGACCACGGAGCCCAGGAGCTTCCAGGTGCCGCCGCGCCGGTCCATGCGGATCATGCGCAGGATCTGCAGGAACCTCAAACTCCTGAGTGCGGAGGTGGCAAAGACGTTCCCCTGGGACCCTGCCGCCAGCACGGCGATGGACGCGATCAGCACCATGATGTCTGCGGGAACACAGGGAGGGAAAGATGAGGAAGTGCTGCCTGATCACCACCAAAGGGAATGGCATTGCCACTGCCTCAGGCTGTGCATGACAGGGATCTCCTACACTTGTATCCCGTGCTGGAAGGACACAGCACTAATCTGAAACTGGATGAAAGGAGTCACTGCACACCATGTGAAAACATCCTAGTTTCCTTCTCCACACTCATCATTCCCATAGAAGAAGTGTCAAATGCTGCAAAGCCTGAATTTCAATCTGATTCAGTGTTAAAACTGGATTAAAGCCTTGCCAAAGGCCCCTTCCTTCATCAGCCATAGCTGCCTGTTACAAAGAGCAGGGAATTCCCACATCTAAACTGGGAATGAAAATCTCTGCATCCTCCACGGTAATCCTAAGGCGCATATGGACAAAGAAAGTCCAAGGAATAGGCCAAGAAGAAGGTCTAGTTCAATATATGTCAAAGATCCTATAAACCTCCCTCTTCCCTGATTTGCTACACAAATTTTATAGGAGTGTTTTTCTGTAGAATAAACGGAAATCCTGCACATGCCCCTTGCCAGCTCCCACACAGTCAAAGGCAGTCTCCACAGTGAAGAGCATGACCACTCTGTCCATTTCTAATCCCAGAAAATATCACTGCTGCGCCCAGATGGCCCCTCTCACAGGAGATTTGCTGAGCACTTTCCAAACAAGAATTAATTAAGTCTCACAACTCCCTTGTGAGGCAGCTCAGCAGCACCAGAGAAGGCAAAGTGAGACATGGAGTCTCAACGACTTGGGAACAATTCAGTGTGGAGGTTGGACACACGACTGCAGGATTCCAGGTCCTGTGCTCAGCTTCTTCTGGCTAAACCCTGTTTCTGTGGCTGTGGACAGCTGTCAGTGATGCCTGAGGTATGCAGGGCGCTGGGATGGCTCCCAGGTCAGCAGAAAACAGGGAGAGCCCTGTGATGAATAACAACAAAAAAGCATGTCCATGGATTAGGACTTCTGCCTTTGGGTTTTTTTCTTCCTGAAGGTGACCGTGAAGCAGCTGAAGTTTAACCCCCAAAATACATGCAATACACTGCAGCACCATGCAAGGAAGTGCTTGGAATGGCCATCCTGGGCTGGGAAATCTCATACAGGGACTCAGCTCTTACCGATGACACAGAAAGGCTTGCGGGCAAATTTCAACCTTCCCCTCCAGCCCCGGTATCGGCAGCAGCAGCCGGCAGCCCAGATCCGCACAAAGTACTCCACCCCAAACACCACGATGGTGACAATTTCCTGTGAGGGGGACAGTGCCATTAGTCAGGAAAGGATAATGGAGAGCACGCTTCGGAACCCAGGACAAACCCACAACCTCAGAAAAATACACCTCAGCAAATACATCACCGAGCTGTCTGCACCACTCGACAGAGAGCCCAGGCTTGAAAGATCATCAAATCTCTGCTTCTGTGTCTTCCCTCCCCCTCCCCAGGGTGGTGAGAGGTGCTGCACGTTGCAGCCACGAACTGGAGTTTTACACCTCCTCATGTTGTGCTTGTTCCCCCATGACAGGACTGATGAACACCTCGTTGTCTCCCTACCACCAGTCTCCAGGACTCAAATCTGTTAGTGCTGAGGGAAGAGTGCAGATGGGAATCACTGAACAAGAATAATCCTAGGGGATGACAAAAGGGGATTTCAGCTTTTTCCCTAGAAAACTGGCCTGGTTGCCTGTGTGTGCTGGGTGAGCTGGAGTAGGGGTGGTGTAGATTCTCCATCCCTTGATGCCAGGCGAGCTTTTTCCATCTATTTCCGTTTCCACCTGAACATCCCGTGCATGCTCCCTTCCCTCTGAGATCTTGTCTCACCTTTCTCATGTGTCAAACCTGGTGAAGCCCTAATTAGCCTGCAGCACCTTTTGGTTTGATGAAGGGCAGGAATGGGGAAGAGGAAAACAGGCAAAAGGAGAGGAGATGGGTGAATCCAGCAGCCCTGGATGTTTTTCCTAAATTTTTCCCACTTCTGACCTACAGGCCCCAGTGGTCCCCCTCTCACAAGTGACAGCTTAAATTCTTGCCTCAAACAGCCCCAGTCTCAGGGATTTGTGTGGTTTTGACTTTAATACCTCACTGTCAGTCCCCACTTACCAGAATGTAAAGGGCCCCTTCTGAGCTGTTCTGGTACTCATCAATGGTCGAAAAGACAGACAGCACCAGGCAGGAGAACACTAGTAGAAAACTACAGAACACAAAAAGGGAGAGAGAGACAAGGTCAGTCTTAATGGCAGTAAATGTTCATACTCATCCAGCTAACTCAGAGAGCAATTTTGGGTCTATTTCTCTCTATTTACTGCACTGCTGCTACACCACCAGGTAAAAAGGGTAAGTCAAGTGCCCGGTTTTGCTAACTGGAACAGTTATGTGTGGATGGACCCGCTGGACTGTCCCCAGTTTGGCCAGTGCCAATCCAGTTCCCCTTCCAGCTGATAGCTCTGATCACATCTGACATTTTTTCCCCAAGGAAGTGTCAGCTCTTTCAGCAACACACATCCAAAAGCATCCAAATGAGCTGGGACATTTCTACCTGGGGTAAGAGGGGGCCAGACTGGCTGAGGAGCAGGAGCATGGGCTGAGCATGAGCTCCACTCATGCTCTACTTATGCATTTCCATCCTCAAAAGCTCACACAGAAGTGCTGCTGCAATTCTTGCCAGAGTAGGACATTTTTGGGTGGATTTAATATTCCTTTCTTAGGCAGGTACTCCACATTAACTCCTCACTAGCTGGAAAGGCTGGTGACATTTTGGGTGGATTTAATATTCCTTTCTTAGGCAGGTACTCCACATTAACTCCTCACTAGCTGGAAAGGCTGGTGACATTTTGGGTTTGTTGGAGCATCACTGGGAGGTGGGTTGTTGTTACTCTGCTCTTCTGTGGCCAGACATGGGATAGAAGAGGGGTTTGATCCAGCCCAAGGGAATGTGATTTTGGTGCTGCTGGCACTGGGGAGGGAGCTGGACTGGTCTCTGTCCCAGCCCTTCATGGACAAAAGAAGCCTCATCCTGCCATAAGCTCGGGACGACCCAACTTTGATATCAGCTCTCTCAGTCTCTCATTTACCACAGAACTGGGGAGATGCCCAAACCCCAGCACGCATCCAGCTCTCATTGACATCTACATCCACGGGCAGCCTCCCAAAAGCAGCCTGAGCAGTGCCACCCCAGCCTGTCACTCACTGCCTGCCCCCATCACGGCTGCCCAGTGCTGGATGTTCTGATGTAAATCAAAGGGCACTGAATGAGTGACAGGAGCTCGGCTCTCTCCTGACACTCGGCGCCTGAATCCGCAGCTGCCGAGGTGTCCTGGCATCTGCTCAAGGCTGGATGCTTCCACCCCTGCCCACTGCTTGCTCCAACAAAAGCGGGGAAATTAATTTACTTGGGATCGTTTTACTAATACAATAAAGTAGGCCAGCACAAGGAGAAACTAAAAGCTGCATTCTTTAAGAGCATTAAATAATTCATCGGTCTGACTTTGTCTCACATTCCTACAAACTGCATTGTGAATATTTATAAGGTTTGGTTCTGCTAGTGGGGGCTGTTGCTTTTTGGTGAATAAAGGAAAGGAGTTTCACACCACCAGGTTGTGCTTGTGGCTTTGCAGTGACCATTAATGTCACAGTAGCAAGTAAAAATAGGAAGATTTGCAGTATTTATTTGAACCACAGGCTGAAACGTGGTGGTGAGGTAGGGACTGCTGGAGGTAAGGGACCTTCAGAGCCATCTCAGCCAAGGCTGAACTTTATCAGCCACAAGATGAATCCAGCACCAAGCAGATAAGGAAAATTGCCTGATTTCTCACTGCAAATTTCCCCTTCCTACACCAGGTTTCGTGTGCAGACACTTGAAACAACCTCAGGAGAGCAAGAAAACCTCACTTGCAATCCCACTCATGATGTCCCTCAATGTCTTGTCTAGGTCCCACTTCAATATCTTTTCTCCCCAAGCTGGTCTTTTAAAATAACCCTTGCCATCAACAACCCCACCACAACCTGCCCTGCAGTCAAACGGACTCCATCCATCCCAACATCCTCCAGACTGCTGGGGCCATGCCCTGGGAGCTGGGCAAGGGGCTCCACTGCTGCCCACCCCATGCAGGGGGAGCAGAATCCCACACTCCAGGAGGGAAGGAGCTGCAACTGGGTCAGGCAGCCCCACTCCTGGAATGGCCCAGATTTTGCTGCAAACTTCTATGTTGAAGTGAGAAACAAATGAATAATCAATGAGAGAAGAAAGAGGAAAACAACAACAGCAACAAAAGATAATGGAAAGGGATCAAGGGAAAAGAGGATTCTACATTTTCTGATTAAAGAAGTAGAATGTGAGTTGTATTTATTTTTGTGACGAAACATCACTGCAAAGTGCCTGAGAAAGAGCTGAAAGCAAAGTGCCAGTATCAGAGCAGGCTTGCACACTGTGTTTGCTCAGCTGATCACCTTGGGTAGATCCAGAATGAAGGCACTCTCAAATCATGAGTCCTGCAGGGACACCCACTTGAAAAGAGGATTCCTGTATGTTAAGCAGTCATTCGACAGATACTGATGGGACAGGGGGGAAAAAAAAGGAACAGAAATTGCTTTATCACTCCAAATCCCAAGGATTGGTTGTGCAAACCGTGGTTATAGGGAGAGCTGGGGCAGCTCCAGATGCTACTGGAGCAGTTGGACACCTGGGTGCTGCTTCTCCCCCTTCCAGCACATCCCTGCAGCCTCATCCCCAGCCTCTCTGCGCTCCTCAGCTCCCCAGGGCCAGCTCAGAGCTGCTGTAAATTCCACTCTGGGCTCCCCAGGGCTTCCATTGCCAGGGGGACCTGATGCAGATCAGGCTGGCAGGGCCAGCATTAATTACAGCACTGCCGAGCACGGGAGGCAGCAGGGAATGCACCAGCTTCTCCAGCGGAGCATGGGAGATCCATGGCCAAATCCCACAGGGACAAAAACCTCCCCCTGGCTCAGTCCCAATGGGTAAGGAATCTCCCTGTCCCAGACACCAGGAAAGGAGCAGTCCTGCCAGCAAGGGATGCAAGCTCTGGCTCAGCACAGGGTGAGCTGCACAAGCATCCTAAAAATAGCTCCATGGTGATGCACAGCTTCTCTGCTTGACCATGTGGCCCACCAGCCTCTGGGGGGGCTGGAAAAGGAGACTCAGAGAATGACACCTTTCTGCAAGGAAACTAAATTTGGGGGGTTGAGGTCTATATGGCTCCTAGGAGACCTTGAGGGATCTGCAGATCCCCTTTGGATGGAGGAGTGGAAGAGGGAAGCTGAGAGGTACGTGCACATCAGGGCACGTATCCTCTGAGCTGTCACAGAGGGAGGGCAGTGGGGAACAGGAAGCTGGACTCTGCTTTAATTCCACCTAATCTACCCAGACAGATCAGGAAAGGGCTTCAGATAATAATGGATAGCTAAGGAAAGGGAAACAAGCCAATAAATAGTGTAGCAGTTGGGATGAATCTAATTTTTAAAGCTACATATCTAATGAAAGAAAATTACGTCTGCAGCCTGACTCTGGGAAATGTTAATGTGCAATAAGGAACATTAATTAGGTCCCATCTAATGATTTTTACATTAAAGATGCCAATTCTGCTTAGAGCTTTAGGGAAGACAATATCCTCCTCCTGAGCAGACAGGTCCTGCCTGAGGCATGGCTGGAGTCAGCACCTGCATCCCCCAAACTCCAGGCAGGATTCAGAGTGGTTTGGGACCACTGTCTCCTCCTCAGAGTGATGGGAAGGAGAAATCTGTCCCCAGCCTGGAGAAGGACTCCTCAGTGCATTTTGTCACCCACCACCCTTTCCTGCAGGCCCCCAGCACCTCCTGCTGCTCCCACATCCCCCACGCCTGTTGCTGAGACCTTTAAGCTCAGCCAAGACTCAGCTGTGCAAATCTGACTGCTGCTAATACCAGTAAATCCAAAGACCTCCAAAGTCTGACTTTACATCCAAAGGTTATGTTGACTTAAAACACCCATGCACGCTTCTTATTACAATTTTTAAATCCCAGCACAAAATCTGCATATCCAGATTTCATATCCACTGTGCTTCAGGTTAGCAACAGAAAAAGGAATGACTGAACTCCCCCTTGGAAATAAAAATACTTAAAAAGGTATGAAACAGGAAAGATTGTCCTTCCCTTTTTTTTTTTTCCCCTCCTCAGTGAAAGCACATGATGGAATCATCATAAAGCTGCTCAGGTTAATCATCTAATTTGCCTTCCAAAAGAAACCCCCTTGGAATCTACATGCCCATTTACATAAGAATTTTAAAAGGCCTCTAAATTTATTCCTGAAATACTCATATTCAAATAACATTCACTGACATTCAGAAACGTTGGGTTCCTCTGATGGAGCACCACTAATTAGCAACTGGATTCCTGGATGTGATGGAGATGGATACAACACGAGGACGTGACAGAAGCTTGTAACAAGCCACTGTGCTTGTTGCCCACTTTGATGTCTTTCCCTGGAATTGGGAAAGGACATAAATGATTTGTTTAATTAGAAGAGGCAAAGCTGGAAAGGAAGGAGTATTTCACTACAGACATTCGAGAGCTGCACAATGAAAAGCAACTTAAAACATTTAAAACACGTGAAAATTACTTTGGGATGTAAACAAGGCATTGATAATTGTGCTAAAATAAAACCAACACGCTTATGTGCAATCCAGCTGCAATCCCAGTAAATCCATTTGCTGTGGGCTCTGTAAAATGCTGCAGTTCAAGTACCTAAAACTTTGATGTAAATCAAAGGCCAGGAAAATACAGAAATGACAATAAGTGAAGGTGAAAGAGCATCCACTCCAAAGAGAAACAGAGATTGTCAAATGCCTTTTAGTGCTCAGAGAGCCTCGAAATCAGAATGGGAGTATTTGCAGCTCAATTTAAACCTCCATTGAGTCAGAAGCAAAACGCTGAGAAAGCCATGACTTTTCCAGGGATAAAGACTTTGTCGTATGGCACCTACCCTTAGCCAGGAGCATCCATCATCTTTATTCATGTAAGCAATCCTGCTGTGACTTGCAACCTGGCTGCTCATTTACAAGGCTGAATAGAAGCCTAAATACCTCACTCCGGGTTCCCACATCCCTCGGTCTCAGCCAAAATCATCTCCCAAGGCAAATTCTCTCACTAGGAGAGCTGGAAATAGAAGTGGAGAGTCCTGCCTTTTGGTGCTGTACCTCAATAAACATTCTCCTTCCCAAAAATAACTCCTGATGGCATCTCAATCCCCTCAGGCTTGGCCATGCCCAGCCCCATCCTCTGTCCTGAGATCTTGCTCCTTGGATGAGCCTGGAGGATCCCTGAGCATCCATGCGGGTGGGAAACATTGTGGTAAACACACTGGCTGGCTCCAAGGCAGGGATTGTCATGGTTTATAAACTTTTTAATAAATCATTATCAAAGGCCTGTCTGGGACAACATTTACAGCTCCTGTGCTTTCTCAGTGCACCCAGGTGATGCCTGAGCAGCCTTGATAAGAGCCCCCCGGCTGTACAAAGCCATAAAGAGCACTAAGGACTGTGGTGTGAATGGTAGGATGGTTTGCATTGGAAGGGACCTTAAAGATCCCCTAATTCAAACCCCCTGCCTTGGGGCTGACACCTTCCACTGGAGCAGGTCGGCTAAATGGAGCACTGGAGCATCTCCAGAGGGCCAAAGCA
This sequence comes from Coloeus monedula, assembly GCF_965178545.1. Classification (NCBI taxonomy): domain Eukaryota; kingdom Metazoa; phylum Chordata; class Aves; order Passeriformes; family Corvidae; genus Coloeus; species Coloeus monedula. The sequence goes on along the minus strand of NC_138797.1, from coordinate 10,269,254 downwards.
GTGTTCCAGGGAAGGCTGTGGAGTTAGATTGTGGGCTGGGAGGTGAGAATTCATCCGGCTACAGAGAAACAGCTCTTAGAGATCCGTGTTAGAGGGCTGGCACTGGGATGGGAAGGAAAATCATAGAATGATTTAGGTTGAAAAATCCCTCCAAGATCGAGCCCAACCAAGCCAGCACTGCCAAGGCCACTACTAAACCATGTCCCCAAGTGCCACATCCACACATCTGTGAAATCCCCCTGTAAGAGCATGGCAAAGCTGCACAACCAAGTCACAATAAAACCTCTTTCCCTGCCTTCCTTCTATTTAGGCAGCACGTTTCTCAGAAATAAGAGCAGGATATAGGTTCAAATACATTTTATCCTTCAACACCCACCACTTCTGAAATCAGTTTCCACTCCAAGGGCTCCTCCAGCCTTTTGCCTGTACTTGTAACAATCAGAGAACAGAACTGGCATCATCTGTCTGGAGTGCCAGAGCCAGAGTCCTGATCCAAACCCAGGGACTACAGGAATTTGAGCAGAAATTGGGTTTGCATGACATAACTTATCCCTAGTCCAGCAAAGGATTGTTTATCTTCACACTTAGGAGCGAGAGTGAGCTTAAGAGCTTTTCTGGATTGAAGCCTCAAAGAACAAAAGCCATCTGGAAATGCCAGGGAATGGAGATCAAGATCTGAACGCTTACAGTGGGAAAAAGAGTTAAATGTAAGGAATTGCTTGGGTTTTTTACAGGCTGGCTCTAATCATTTAACTTAGGCTGAATAAAAGCCTTATTAATAATAATGACTGCATGCAAAGTTCTAGCTCCAATGTTCTGCTTTGTCCTCACCCAGAATGAATCACTTGGAAATGCTTGTCTGCGTATTCTCTTCGCCCTGCACACGCAGCCTCAGAGGAGCCAGATGTCTGGAGGAAAACCCAAAGTATTAATCAAGCCTGTGCACCTGCCAGAAGAGTCTGTTCCTGCTGGGATTCAGCTCTGCTGGGCTGAGGTTTTCTTTCAAAAAATTTGGTGGGGAGAAATATATTCATGCAGCTGCAGAAATGGTTCATGGGAGAGAATCCTAAAGCCCACAGTGTAATTACAGTGCATTGGGAGGTAAATTAAGAGTATAAAATATTGGACATTTAAGTAATTCTTAAAATGTCTGTGCAGGCATTTATTCAGATCATGTTCATTGATTTTAATGTGAGGGAAAGTTGCTGTCTCATGCAATACCCATATTATTCAGATTGAAATCTGAGCACTGCCTCTCTTTCATCCCACAGGGTATTCCCCCAAAAGAGCCTCTACTTCCTCCCCACCCTGGAGAAATCCTTGCTAGTGAGCACAGAAATACAAACCTTCCTAATCTAACCTTTATCCCTATATGAAGATCAAGTTATTTCTGTTTCCTAAGTCTTGCTTTTCTACAACACCTCAAGAAAAATAAATTTCAGAAGCCAAGGAAATGCTGCATGGTTGGACCGTGCAGGAACTGAAATTCCTCTTGCTGAGGTCAAGTTCCTCTGACCGACCTGGGCAAGTCACTCGATCTGACTTAAGTGAGCTCTAAAACTGGGTTAAAAGAAAGCTGTCCCTATAAAGTGTAATGCTGCATCTCATCTAAACATTCCTCGAGGGAATGTGATATATAAAAATAGGCTCTGGTCTAATTGCAGATAGGAAGATTGTCTCCAATCGGGCTAGTTCCCGCGGCAGACAGGAATAGTAGCTGGTTTTTCAAAGGTCTGTCCCAGAAGCAGCTATTCAGCTGGAGCCCGAGGTTTCCTGCCCACGAAGGACGAGCTCCAACCCCCTGAGCTCCTTCAGCTTCACTTCCCCACCTCCGACTTTGCACTAGTTCCACAGCACCACGAATTCCAGCACCTCAGCAACAAAAATCCTTGTTGAGAGCACCCACAGGGAGCTGCTGCCACAGGAGCTTGGCAGCTCTCAGCAGCCACTTGAACTGTCCCAGACCCACAGAAGGCAACTAAATGGCTCAAAATCCTTGTGTTACCTTTAAAAACCCCTGTCTCCCCATGGGTGAGGCCCTTGGCTTGTGCTCCTGTAAAAGCAGGACCCCAGAACTGTTGCTCTTGGGCTCCCTCCCAGATAAGAGTGAAGGAGAATGGCTGAGATACTGACAATTTCTAAGGCACTCAGATGCCCCAGTCACTTCCCAGGGTCCCTTCCCTGCTACATTCCTTGACAATTAGAAGACAAGGATGTGGTTTCTGAGAACCAGAGGCTAATGGATAACACCAAAGTGTAAAATGCAAGGATTACCAAAGCCCTGCTAATTTCATTTGCTCATTGGTTTGTTTAATTAACAGAGTCTTGGGGAAAAGAAGGTAGTATTTGCAAACTACCCATAGAATATGTCTAAAAGTTGGTAATTTCAACATCTGTTTAATTTTACCTCTCTTGTCCCAGGTAGTGAGCAGGAGCTCACAGCCAAGGTGCAAAAGAATTGGCTTACAGCCTTTTGATTTCAGCTCCCAAAAGATCATGACCCCCAAGCTATGTAAAAAAAAAAGTAATCTGAAGAATAAGAGGAATGCCACAATAATCAGGATTGATGTTCCCTCTCACCCACTCCAGCACAAATCAGGAATAACGCCCTGAAAGCCAAGGCGGCTGCACTGCCCCAGGAGAGGATCCAGCTCAGCTGGCTCCAAACCCTGCGATGCCTGAGAGACACCTGAGTTTGGCACAAGAGAAAATGCAGGATTGGGTCCAGCCCCAGAAATAAAGGGCCTGTGGTCAGTTTTGGAGCTCTGCATCCTTCCCCACGTTGGTAGGCTGTCATCATCCTCCACGGCAGAGGTGGCAGAACATGGCCCTGCTGCTTTCCATGTCTGTGAAGCTGCTCCCATCAGGATGGGAACATTCTTTCCAGGAGCAGCACCTGGGCCATGCAGACAGGCAGCCCAGAGGAGCTGCCCAGGGTAAAGGGATGCAAAACAAACTTGCATCTCTGGAGAGCTCATCATTAAGCAGGCAGTGCTCTTTAGCCCTAAAAAATTGCTGAACCAGCCCAGTTATGCTGCAGAGGGGGGAGAACATCACGCCAGCTGCCAGTCAATCCCTGCTTAACTTCACCACTAACAGAACTATTTTGGGTCTCCCAGGAGTTGTAATTCTGAATTCAAAAGTCCTTTTCCACCTTTTCCTCTCCATCAGCAAAGTTTCTCTGAGCAGCAGCCGGATTTGTGCCAGCTGTGTGCTCCCCAGGAGCTATGGGGACATCATCCTGCCACCACCCACATCGGCACCTCCTTGGCTCACAGCAGAGATCGGCCAGCTCGTGATACCTGCACAGACGGTGCCAGCTCTTTGCACCTGATGAATTAATCCCCAGCACCAAAGGACAATTAATCACTTCTATCACCTCTCACTTCTTCCCCGGCATAACCCGAATTCTGCAGGTGGATGGCCAGGTGTGGATGGGAGAGCAGGTGAGCACAGCTCACACATCGAGAACCGTTTGCAGAGGGAGAGGCTGCCCAGAGAGTCGCACGCCCAGGATGTGGAGGAAAGCCATGATCCTTGCCAGATGAAATAAAGGCAACCTCAGTTAATGAGGGAGCCTCATTTGAGCTGGGCAGCTTTGGGGGGCTGCTGCAAGCAGGGCTGGGCGTTGAGAGCGAGCATGTGCAGATCACGGCTTTTGTGCTCACCGGGATTCTTGCAAAAGAGGTGACAATACCTCATGCAAAGCTCCCCCAAAACTTCCATCAGTGGAAGAGGGGAGGAGCGATGCGTGTTCCCCCCAGCTATCCCTGCAGTGCAGCAGTTCACAGGTCAGCACAACCTTTTCATTTCAGTCAAGGCTACATTACCCAGCCAGTCCCCAAACCTCACCCCTGTCCCTCATTGCTGCTCATTGCTATGACGTGGGCAGATGGGAATCAGGCTCAGACAGCGCCAATCAGGTGGTGACCAAATCTCTGTGGATCTCCTGACTCCTAAAGCAATGGATGAACCTCAAACGATTGCCCTGTCTGGCTGCCCCTCTACCTAAAATTTGGACCTGTTGGCTGGTTTTCATCGAGTTTTCCAAAGTGATGGGCAGCAGTGAGGATAAGAACCTCTTCCCCTCTGTTTTTGCCCCTCAGAGGAGGCTGCCATGTGAGCTCCATGGGGCTGGCACACACCAGCCAGCCTGGGAAAGCCACGAGCTCCCGGAGAGCAGCTCCCCCGTGTTCCCCCGCACAGCAAATGACAGGTTTGTTCCCTCTACTTATTTCCCTGTGCCAGTAAACACAACAATAAATAGCAAGCTGCAGGAGGCAGATGATTGTGTGGTGAAAGGTGGAAAACATCTAAAAATGATTTAAAGCAGGGAGGAGAATAGGAAGAGAGAGCTGTGGATTATAATCTCTGAGGAGGAGGAGGAGCTGCTCGCCTGGGCAACGGCAGCAGAGGTAGGGAAGGTTTTCCTTCCCACCCTGCAGCTCCTTGCTCCGGGTGATGCTCAGGTCCTCTGTGCAGGTCCCTCCTTGCAAAGGTCCCCAGACCCAGCCCTGGCATGGGACACCAGCAGCCCCAGCCCTGGGACAGGAGCAGGGGCAGCACTGCAGGGGCTGGACCCTTTAAAAACTCCTAAGGAACAGGGACACAGGGCATGGACACTTTAAAGCTGAAGAGAGATTATCTAGCTGCCATTTCAACACGCTGGTAAATCAAAGTCGATGGAAGCCATATGCTCTGCTGGGAAGCATCCATCTCGTTGCCAGGGAAACATCCTTCTCATTTAAAATGGCAGGCAAGGGCTTGCAAAAATCTGCTTTTAACTCCCTTTTCTCAGGCATGATCCAAGTCCCCCAGCAGCTCCCCCAGCCCTGCGGCATCGAGCTGTACTGCTGCCTGGGAGAGCTGCTGCAGCTTAGCCTGGGAACACGAGAAGGAGATGGTGCCTCTCCCGTGGGGTCCAGAGGAAATCAGAGCCAGCCTGGCAGCAGTGAGATCCCACATCAAATTCCCAGCTTAGTCCCAAGCCAGCTTCCACAGTTCATTCCTCTGGAAAAAAAACAGGGAATCACCTGCCTGGGTCACATCCAGCAGCTCCACTCAGGGATGCTGCAGGTGCCTGGTACAGACACACACATTTGTGCCCAGCTGTGGGGCAAGACCCTGCTGCAGCAAGGGAATGACCAACAGCACGACTATGGCTGGGTTTGTGCTGCACAAACCATCTCCTGCAGAGCTGCAGGTGCCACCCATTCCTTACAAGCAGTGAGCACGAATCTGACCTTGGGAATTACAGCAATCCGCAGCCAGGACTGCAGGCTCCAGGAGCTGGGAAACCAGCACTGAGCTCAGCAGCTAGCTGGATCTGCAGCTGGCCCTGGGTGTCCTGCTCTGCATCTGCACCTTCTCCTAGCTCCCTCTAAGCCAGAGGTACAGTCCTTGTAACTGTTCTAACATGGTCAGGCTGGTTTACCAAGGCCTCTGTCAGCTGCGGGAGGAGGAGGTGATGGGGATGTGGGAAGGAGCACTCCCAGAGCACAGTTTATAATCTGGCACCATGGAAGTCACGGCAACAAACACTCTTCAGCCTATTAACACTAATGAATTTGCATGGGATTTTGTTTTACACAGAAGACACAAACCAGTGCCCACTGGGACAAAACTGGACATCCTCTTGAAAAGATGTTACTTCTCTGTGTTTCCCTGTCACCTAAGCCTCTCATGATCACAGAATGGTTTGGGTTGGAGGGGGCCTTAAAGATCACCTCGTTCCCACCGTCCTGCCATGGGCAGGGACACCTTCCACTAGACCATGTTGTTCCAAGCCCTGTCCAACCTGGCCTTGAACACCTTCAGCCCCTTTTTTTTTTTTAAACAGTTCTCATTTATTGTAAATCCCATAAGCAGATGAAGCCAAAACCAGAGCATTTTCTATTCTGATAAGTAACTATGCCTTAAAAACATTTATAATGGAGATCAGAGACAATATTTAATAATTCAAAACCTAGGAAGGCCTGATGGGACAAGGATACATCCTGAAGGCTCCTTGTCTGTATGGGAAACGGTTATTGCAGCTGGAGGAGGGAGAGGCTAGGGTTACAGCCTGGGGAGAAGGGATGCTGGATTTTTATGCTGCAGGCATCCTGTGTCACTGAATTCCTCTGTACCTCAGCTCCCAACTGGAAAACGGGGTGATGATTCCCCCCAGCACACAGAGGCACACCTGAGGTTAATCTCGGGTCTAGCTCAAGATATGTCCATGACCCTCAGCAAGCAATAAATCATTCTGGAGTAGCACAAAGCCTGGCACAAAACCACTGCAAAGCACACCAGCAACCAGGGCTCACGTGGACCAGAGCCAACACAGCATCTTAAGCGACAGCACAAAGCCACCCGGGAGCGCACAGGAGCAGTGTCCTCCAGCACATGACCCCAGGCCATGCCCAGCACCACAGCCAAGGGATTGGTCCTCCCCTAGGTAAGAGCTCAAGGCAGTTGCAACAGTCTTAAACCCCTCTCCCGGATGCTGACTTGGCTCCGGAGCCAGCGGCAGCAGCCGGTGCGGAGCCCGCGAGCAGACGCCGCAGCACGAATCCCCCACCAGGACATCCTGCTCCTGCCAGAGCCGGGCAGGAGTCACCTTCACTCGGTAGCATCGGAGCCAGATCTCCCTGGCGACTCATCAGCCAGCTCCGAGATATGCTCGGGCTGTCTGGGAATTATGTCAGCGGGCACTGTAAATATCCAATGGCCCTTTTATGATCCCGCACGCTCCTGCTACCTCCCGCTTGGCTCGGAGCCGCGCGCGTGCTCTGTGCTGTGTGCTCAGGACACCAACAGTGATACAAAGCAATGAATGGATAACAGCCAGGTAGTATTTGGAGTCACAGCATCCTCAGCCTGCTGCTAAACCAAAGCAGGAGCAGCTCCATCCTGGTTGTGTAACCCAGCCTCACAGGACATTCCCCATAATTAGAGGGCCTTTCCCTGCAGTCCCATGGGGGCCATATGCTGCACTCGTGAAAGGATGCTTAGAGCTGAGCTTCCTCTCCAGCACATATTTTCAGTCTTCCCTAGAAACAGCAAAGAGCAAGAGGAAGCAGGAAGGAGGGGGAAAAAAAAGTTTAATTAATCTTCATTTAATTTCTGCCGTCTTTTAGCAAATGGAAAATAAGTGCGCAAGCCCATCAGGCCTGTGGTGCTTCCCTGGGCTTTACCAGCCCTTGCTTTTCCCAGATGAGATGCACATCCCACCAGGCCACTGCAGTCAGCAGGGAATGCCATGGCAGGGTCAATCTTGACTCCAGCCACTCTTCCCAACACATCCCGCAGGGATGTGGCTGCAGGGCAGATGGGCTTCCCCAGAAACAGATGGAGAGGCAATTCATTACCTTCATGAATTTCTCCATGGAGGTTCAGCTTTTTCTCTAGCGCAGGGTGGGGTTTGGGCAGGTGCTCCCTGCCAAACACACACCCACAGGCGGCTGCTTGCAAAGATGGGCAGCAAAAATGGCAGGTTCGATGGAGGTGCTCCCCAGGTGCCCGAGTTCTTGCACATGCATGGATCAAGTCCAGGCAAGATCTAACCCTGAATTATTAGCAGGTCTCCTAGGTTTGGCTGTTCCAAAGCTTGAGTGGAAACCTGAGATTGGGATGTGTCCCACTTATTTGAGATATTTACATTCCCAGCTCCTGGTAAAACATGTAGGATAGAAACAACTTTAGAGTCCCATTCCCTTGTCTTATTCAGACACTTTCCCTATAATTGCAACCTCAAATTATTCCCCCCATACTAAGACTGATTAAAACAGTCACCAATTTAAAACCAAGTTTCATACCTACATGGTGTTATCTAAACTGACAAAGGACAGGATTAGGTTAGATATTAGGAAGAAATTCTTCCCTGTGAGGATGGGGAGGCCCTGGCACAGGTTGCCCAGAGAAGCTGTGGCTGCCCCATCCCTGGAAGTGTCCAAGGCCAGGTTGGATGGGGCTTGGAGCAACCTGGGATAGTGGAAGGTGTCCCTGCCCATGGCAGGGGGGTGGAACGAGATGAGCTTTAAGGTCCCTTCCAACCCAATTCTATGATTCTATTTATCCCATTAATCTACTGATTCCCTTGCTAAGCCCCAGCAACTCTCTCTGTGTCATTTAACATGATTTGAGATGCTCCCACCAGCCACAACTGCCTCGGGGGAGCACAGGCTCTGGGCCTGGAGGGGCAGCTCAGAGAAGGTTTTGAATTACATCTGTTTTCTGTTGCAGAAAAGAAAAACATCATCAGCTACACAAGGCCAGTGCAGAAATTCTTCCTATCCCATCATTAGCTGGCACGGTAATGAGAAGCTGCTAATTAAGAATAGCATTAAAAACGTCTAGATGATATAAGAAGAAAATGTGGCAAAGAAGAAAAATTCAGTGCAAAATTCTGATAAATTACAGCCAAAGAGCTCAGGAAATTCTCCTTCTGTCTAAGTCTTTTCCCTTCCTTACAGGAATAGCCATAACTAAGAAAAAGACCATGACAGAGATGTGTGTCCCCTATCCACAAGAACCAAACCATGAGATCACATTAACCAAGTTTCTTTAGTGCTGATACGGATTAAATGCTTCGTTCCCTCAGGCTATGGAGACACAGCCCTCATGAAGTGCCAGCAATTGAGTTCAAGACATAAGGACATGAGGACTTGTCCCTCTGGCTCAGGGTGATGCTTAATTGGGTGTGAAGTCAGCTTTTGGATGAACACTGCCATTAGCATGCTGGCTTCTGTGCATCTCCCAGAGAGGTGCTCCGTGAGGGGCCCTCCTTCCCCCCCAAATTCACAGCAGGGCAGCTTTCTGCAGCCGTGGGCTGTGTCTGAAAAGGCCCATCCCGGGAAAAATGACCCAATGAAATTCCTGCACTGGCTTTGTCTCAGAGGAGCCCATCCACCTTAGCCCATGGCACCTCCAGTCCCAGCTCTAATACCAACGGAGACTGTTACATACACTCACCTCATCTCTCCTTCTCCCACTGATCAAAAACCCAACAGCACCAGCAAAGCAACCTCTGGGGGAAAAAGACGGTACAAATCCCACCTCCCCCTCAGCCATGAGCCACTGCAGAGCAAGAGCATCCCCTGGACAAGGACAGCCATTGTGCTGGGTCCCCACAAGAGGTCCCAGCAGCTCCACACCCCAAGATGGACAAACATCCCATGCAAGCTCCTACCCATGCTCCAGACGGCCATGCTCCTTCAGCCAGGAGAGATGGGATCAGTAGCACCGATCTTCCAAAGGATGGAGCCAGTTTGAGGGTTGGTTTTGTTGCTCATTCAAGCCTGGAGTCTTTATATAGTGTCAGGGCAGGATCCAAAAGCGGAAGAGAGACACCCACTCCCAGGGAGTGTAACACACACACTGAAATAAATAGCTCCCTGCCTAAGGGGATGACTCAGGAATCTCACTAGTCCTTAAAGCACAAATCACTGCTAATAAACCCCAGCAAACTTGGAGGAAGGCCTAGCAAGAGGTCAGCTGGGCAAGACTTGGCATTTCCAGCCTTGCCAGGCATAAAGGAAGAGGAAGGATGAGTAACCACTGAAAAATAACAATGTCCAGCATTGAAGCAATGGTCACACCAGCCTAAGCCCTGCCTGCAGTCTACCTGCCTCCAGAGCATTGAGTAGTCCTTGTTATTGGGGAGATGTTTTAGTTTTTACTGCCCCTCCGGGAAGCACTCAGGCTTAGCCACCATATGGCTTGAAGTGGCAGGAGGCAACAGAGCCTCACTCCCTGTTTGTCCAGCTATAATATACAGATATTTATGTTTACCTCTTTTGCTCTCCTCTTGAGTGAAAGATGGAGTGCTCTTACATCCCTTATTATGTTCTTCAGATCAGGTAACAAACCTCCCAGCAAGCATAAACTCAATTGATGGCCACTTGGAGACTCTGAGTTGATCACAAACCCATAAACATGCAGGAGAACGTCTCCCAGAGCTGTCATTTCACTGCCACATGTAACACACTCCAACAGGACAAAGTCAATAGGACCCATTCACAGCCCTCTACGTGCTGCATCTGTAATGAACAGCCAGATCACAGCAAAGCATCCCTCTGTAGGTGGTCCGTGTCATTGGGAAGATGCCACCTTCATCCTCCCAGCCCAACGTTAGCCCTGCTGAGGTTCTCAGGCCACAGGTTGGCCAAAGCCAACCCCACCTTCCTCTGCAAACCCAAGGAGCCCAGACAGAAACCAACCAACAATCAAAAAGCAAATCAGGCAACAGGAAATGTCGTTAAAAAGAGAAGGGGAGCAAAGAGAACATCTACCAGCAAAGCTCCAACAGCTATTTTACACCTTTTCTGTGTCTTGACTGCTCAATACACCAAGTCTTTCAGCAGGGACTGGCTCTTTTTGACTTGATGGACAGAACAGAACCTTGTAGACTTCTACTCCTTTTAGGGGTGCTTGTACACTGCTGTAATATTAATAGAACAATCTTTTCCCCTTTCTATTCATTTTAACTATTCTTTGACTGATTTTTTCTTTTTCCTTTGCACCCCATATCAGTTTTTCCCACCACATCAACCCAAATCTGCAAGAAACAGACACTGCAGGTACCCAAACACAAACCACTGCCCTCACACAAGAGACACACGAGGGGTACACAAGCCACCCTTGAGTAAGGATTTCTGAGAGTTTATTTTTTTCCTGGGCATCATGATAACTTCATGGAGAGTGATGGGCTCGCTGTGGGAGCAGCATTAGGAGTGCCTGCCCTGCTGTGCTCATCCCTTGCAGTGCGAGACAGCAGCTCCGCTGCCACCCCAGCCCTAATTTGCTCCCATACTGTCACCTCCCCAGGGCTGGCAGAGCTCTAAACGAGAGAGCAGGACTGCCACGGAGATCAGGGTTTGTTTACAAATGAGGAATTTGTGAATGCCTGGGAAAGACCCTCCCGAAGGCAAGATCTGTCCTGAAGAGACCAAGCACCAGCCACGATGGACTGCCAGGAAGTTCAGATGAAGAGCAGTTGCCTCCGAACCCAGTCATTCCCTCTGCCTTTGCCTATCCTCTCGTTTCTTTTCCCTGTCCCACCCTCCCGTGGGAGGCAGTAAAAAAAGGAGGACCCCTGAATGAAGATGGCAACTGGGCACTTCCCTCTGAAACACAACTGGAGCTGCTTAGGAACTACAACCAGTGTCAATAAGGATTGATTACTTCTGATTTCTCCCAGTCTTGTGTTGCAGATCACAAGAGTTGATCGGGGTTTGCTATGAAAGTTCCATTCTCCAAGGTGGATCTCAGATCCAGGTCATCCCATTTCAGTGTGGATCAGCTTCATCTCTCCCATTCACCTTACCTGGTGGGGTGTCCACAGCGTAGTTCTGGCTTTGAACACCCCAGTTCCCACAGGCTGTGGCAGGAGGTGGGAGATGCCTCAACTCACTCCTGGTTTTCAGTTTGAAATCCTGCCAGGCTCTGTCTTCTCTCCTCCTTGCCTGGACTGGTCCCACCCAGCTCTCACTGAGGTGTGCAAGGGAATTTCAGCTCCCTCTGCCATCAACAGAGAGAAATGGACACCTCCACATGGCAAACCTGCCCACCTAAGCCTGCACTGAGGCTCCTGTGGGATTTCCACGAGGAAACCAGCATGTATCTGAGTGTCACCACATTCACAATGAAAGCCCACTACGCCTTAAACATCTGGACGTTATAGGTCCCAAGACAAATCAAGTGACTGCTCAGTTACAGGGCTTGCACCCAGCAGTCCCAGTGACTCTGATGTAGCTTTGAATCACCGCCCTACAGCAGCAAGAGCAAGAGGTGAGAAGATTCCAGAGGTTTTCTTGCTTCCTCTCTCGCAAAAGTCTGCTTTTGATATCCAATCCACTCAAAAAAAAATCACTGGATGGATGCTCACCAACACCAAAATTTTTCCACACATCTAAAAAGCACATTAAGATGCTGGAGCGATGCCAGAGAGAGACCAGAGAGTTCTGCAGGAACTCTCTGCTTTTGCTCATCTACTGGCAGTTGTACAGACAAGAAGCCCCGAGGCTGTAACGAAGCAGCTCTTGCCATCCCAGCCAGTGCCTTGTGTGAGATACTCCCCATCAAACACTGAGTAATTATTTCAGTGCCTCACAATAAATGCACACAACGCCCCCAAGACACCTCTGCTGTCAGTGTCACAGGAGGCTGCGTTTGCAGCTCACCCAGGATAAGGCCACAAGAACCACGTGGGGAGCCGAGGTCACCACAGCTTCAGGAACTGAGCAAGTTCACACAACTTGCTCATCACACAGCTTGCTCTTACTGGGAGAAAAGATTTACATTGAAATTTACATTGATCTACTCCTGCAGTTCTGGTGGAATCATCTTTTGTCACAGGTGACTGTCAGAACAGCCCAAGTCTTTTTGTCTTGTAACCTGATTAGGAGGCATTTAAATACATGGTGGTGAAGGACCCAGCACCCACCGTCCTTCTGTGCTACCTGGTTTTGCCATCATGTGCTCACCCTTCAAGTACATCTAAATACACTCTAAATGCATTCTAAACACAGTCATGAAACCCAGTTCAGACCACCACAACAATCTGGCTTTGCAATGCGGTTCCTTTAGGATCATGGGGGGCTAAAAATCACCGCATTACTCTAAAGAAATGTGTAGCTCAGTGTTGGAGACCCCTCTCTTTGATATACAGGGCCATCACACCAACAGGGACAGGCCATTAACCCTTTGTAGGAACCACTCAGCTCTACCATATCTGTTCTAGAGGAGATTACATGGCAGGAAAAGGGACTGGCACATCTCCTTGTCACCACTATTTAAAGAATAATCTGTTCTTCTGGAACTAAGAAACCAACTGAGCATTTGGGCTACCTTAAAAAGGGTTATACAGGGCTAAGTGTTTGCTACTTAACTCCCAGAAGCCAAACACTAAATTCACATGCTTTGTATCCTTGTGAGCACCATTGATGCCTGGCAGGCAAACCCTCTGCCCTGCTCACCCTGTCTTGCCAAAGGAATGACACCGTGTCTCACCCTGTCATCCCTTCCTTCTGCTGAAATGCAAAAAAAACCAAATCAAGAAACCTGATTTTTTTTTTTTACCATATCTCTTTGAGCTATGCCCATCTTCCCTTTAGTACAGGATTTGGGGCTTGCCTTTTGGGTTATTCCTTTCTTTTATACATCGAGCCATAGCGAGACTCATCTAGTTGAGGTGTGTTGCAGCACAAAGAGGAGGTCACCCAGGGGATCAGCTTGTTTTTCATTTCCTTAATGTCAGTGTGGGGCGAATGTGATGGCTGGAACGTGACACATTAAAGCGACTGTAATCAGGTTGCTCCCACCAAGCTCTGAGTAAGCAGCTGGAGAGGAGCTCGTGAGGCATCCCACAGGGAAGGTCCCCTGGTCCCTGGGGTGGACACAACCCCACAGCTCAGGGCAGCAGCAGTGGAGGTCAGAGCCCAGCAGGTCCATTAAGATCAGCACCTGTGGGAGATCTGTACTGGCCCCTTCATCCCGCTCAACCTGGAGGGGGGAAGGAGAAGCCAGGAGAGGTCCCTGTACGTCGCTGGTGGATGGGCTGAGTCTGGTGGCATCATACCTGCCCACAACAACCCTGGCTGTGGGTGAGGGCTGCCCATGAACCACCACTCCTCAGGGCTTGGGGATGGACAATCGAGACTGTCAGACCACATTTACCCCGAATTCTGATGTAAGAGATTATCTGGGAATGGATCTATGTGAAATAACCATGCTTTTATCAGTTCTGAGGGGTGAAAGGGGTCACAAAAGAGGCCACTTCTGCAAAGAGAAACCTGGAACTCCAAGGAAGCACCTCATCCACTATCCATGCTCCCCCCCGTGCCAGCCATGGCCATGCCAGGATGCAGGCAGGACACTGGAGAGAGAGGTGGCTTGTCTGGGTGAAAAGGGAAGAACAAATGGGATGGGGATGGTACAAGGAAATTTTAATAGAATTAGACAGGGAGGAAATGTTCCTCCTTATTATAATTTAAGTCCATGCACTTGCTTAATTAACTAAATGTATGGTGCACAGTATGCAGATGAAAAATGCACCCAAACTATTTTTAACACAGTTAAAGAGACGCATTAGGGTTGTAAATTCTAAGTAGGAAACGCAAGAATTATGTTGGTTCCTGAGCACACAGCTTTAAAAGTGCCTGAATCCAGGCTGTTTTCGTGCCACTGCTCCAAAAGCTGCCCCTTCATCAGCTCAGGGACCCAACATGAGCAGCTCACCCAGGGATCAGCAAATGTGTCTCCAGACACCTCAGACCATGGGGATGCCCAGTGCAAGTACATTGCTAAGGCTGGCACAGAACAGTCATCCCTCCTGAAATAAGTTGGCAGGTAGGGACAAAAATCACTTTCAAGTATTACAGCCCTTCCTGAGCACAGGGCAGGTTACAGAAACCAAGCCAAAAGGACTAGAAGGGTAAAAAAATTATTCAGAGTAATAAAATGGAAAAATTTTGGAAGCCAAATGCCCACATGTACAGAGAGCTACCCTGAGATCTAAGTGCTGTTGCACCCCTCAAAAAGCCTGACCTGCTCTTTAAACACAGCTCAACTTTTCAAGTTTCAGCTCAGCCTTGAACAGAATGAAGCCATGTGCTGCATTGTTAAGGATCTGCCAAAAAAACCACCAACAACAACAACAAAAAAAACCCATGGGGAGGAATAGAAAGATGTTGAGAGAAATATCAGAAGAAGGTGAGAGATAAGGGAGGCTCAGACCTCTGGGAGCCAGAGAGCACCTCTAGCTACACTCAAAAACAGGGCCCACCAGGCTCAGCTGTCCATGGGGTTGTGCAAAATATATCATATATATCACACACACAGCTCCCAAGAGCAGGTCACCCAGTTGTGTCAGTGTAGGAAGAGCTATTAAGCACAAAAATGAATCATGACACAGAAATATAAAACTGTGCTTTTGCTCACAGAGGTAACGGCGCTTTTAAAGAGGCAACATCTGAGATGAAACCGGGGTTGGGGGAGTGAGAGCTTCCCTGGTTTGAATTTCCCTGATTTCTTATGCATGAAATGCTGTGAAAGGGGATGATCGACAGCAGGAAGAGGTGGGGAATGAAATCAGATGGATTCGATCTAGGATGCAGCACTGGAAATAAATGCAACCTGCACAGGCATCTCAAGGCAGAGCATCAGTGGCCCGGTGCAGAACCAGCCTGGGCCTCTGCAGGCAGGAATTTAGCAGAGGTACTTACCCAGAGGCACCTCTCATATTTCTTGAAACATCTCCACACTGGGAGAGTCCCAGTAGTTTTTGTCTTGGCTTTGGATGCAGGGAGCTGCCTGAGCAGCCCCGGAGCAGCTCCATGCCTGGAAAGGCAGCTGAGTCTGTGAGCATCTCTACGAGCTAAACCCCAGCCTTGCAGCATCACAAACTCACTCACACTGGAAATAAATCTCCATGCAAGAAAGTCCCTGTGAGCAGCAGGAGCAGGGAAATAGCGGTGCTGGTAGTAGGGGGGGCTGACTGAGCCCAAGACAGTGGCACGACAGGGCATTCTCATCCACAGTCTTCTTCAGGACTGCCATTCCTGCAGGATGAGGGCTAAAGGTACTTCTGTGCTCCAGGCTTTGGCACAAAATGGGGTTTGGAGGAGACAGAGTGGCCCCAATAGCACAGGTAGGGCACTGCACTGGTTATCGGGACATAGAAATGGCTCCAGCTCTTCCACACAAACTTTGTGACCTTGAGGCAATCTTGACATCCTACCACATCTTTGAATAAGCTTTTTATCTGTCCTGTCTGCATTACTGACTTCCAGTTACAAAACCCATTCCAACACCCACAGACCTGGCACAGGCCACACTACACTCACCCGGGCAGCAAGGGGGGGTAACTGATGCAGGAGCTTATCCTGGTAACTTTGTGTGAAGTTTCCCATATCCTTCAGCTCTCCAAACACTTTATCAGCAAACTGCCAAGGCTAAACCTATCATGTGTATGGTACAGGACACGGGAGTCCATAGAACTTCCCAATGCACTGTAAAAAAATAATGATATCACTGCCGCTTCACAGACATTGGTGCAATTACCACTTCAGCCCTGAATTCAGCCTCCATTTCCCAGCAGGTACGTGAGGGGTGGGGGCAGAGGCTGGTTTTGCACGGCTTCCTGTGGTGTCACAGTGGATACAAGTGGAGTCACAAGCCCAGAACAAATGCAGGCACTTGGGCTGGGGGGGATGCAGCTACATGGTGAGAGCCAGGGGGCACTGGGAACAGCCTGGCACTGGGAACAGGGAAGTTTAGGGTGACCCTACTCCTGCCCTGGGAGCATTCCTGGCTGCCCAAGCAAACCCCGCCGCAGAGAGCCAAACAGGTCAGAAGTTAAGACAGAGCAGCTGAAGAAGCCAAAGATGTTTGTAAAGCCCTCACGGACAAGCTTCACCTTCTGCTTGACATTCGGCTTTCAGCCCCTTCCATCTCTGTCACTGTCACCCCAGCATCCCCAGCTGGGGTCTCACCTGCATTTAACGCTGCACACAACGTCCCCACCCTCAGTGCACACACACAGGCAATAACCCAGCTCATAATGTGAATATTTGGCCCCTCCACATGGTTCTGGAAGATTTTGCGACACAAACCACCCACAACTCCAGAGGATGGATGGCAGCACGAAGGGTGCTCAGTATGCCCAGTGCTGGACTTCACACTCCTCATCGTAGCTGCAACTGAGCTCCACAGATGCTCTCTCTTCTCCTCTCCCATTTCCCTGGGGGGATGAGCTTCCCCAAGGACCCCAACTCGCTGCAGTGCTCAGCAAAGCTCCCCCTTCCACCCAGCCAGGATCTCCCCTCTCCGACTGGTCCCACCAACACCTCCAAGGAAGGCCTCATTGTACAAAATGGCTGAGGAGCAGAAAGACACATCCCAACTCCTTATCTTACAGCAGCATAACAGCAAAAGGATGGAGGGGGGAAAAAACCAGAAAAATCCCCAAAAATCCTTTTGCTATGGCTGGCAGAGGCCCTGGCTGTGAGGAAAAATACAAAAACTAAACAAAAAAAATATTGGCACCAGGGTAGGAGCATCCCAGCCTGAGCCCAGGCCTGCAGAAGAGCCCAGTGGGACTGTGGAAAGTCCCAGAGGGAAGGGAGTTGCAGTAACACCGAGATTTATCTTGACCCTCCCTTCGCAATCCTGGGAACAACGGGAAGTCATCTGCTCTCCTATGCAGCAACGCTTCAGAGATGGGAATCCTTCTGCCAAACGCGGGTCAGCGGGGCCATTTCTGCCCAAAACCCGGGTACCAGGGGGGAGATGTACACCCAAGGGATGCTCCTTTGTTTACCGCTCGGCCGTACAGGCAGGGAGCCCCAGACACTGATTAGCATTTCTTTCTAGACACATCTCCCATTCAGACGCTTCCCACAGGGGACAAGAAATACCTCCAGAACCCTGAGCAGAGCCCCAGAACCAAGCCCAGACCCAAACCGACTGCAGCCAGCCAGAAGGCAAAGATGGGGCCGGGGAGGGAAGGATGCTGGGGGGTGGGGGGGAGGAGAGACGGTGCCTGAGCAGAGCTTTTTGTTCCTCTGCTCACAGCATTGCTATGGTGATTTCAAGCAAGACGGAGGAACAGTCGCTACCCATCACTCCCGCTGCTCCAGCCCCCTGCACCGACCGCATGAGCAGCCCCTTCCCCCGCAAGCAGGAGCGGGCAGGGGGCGACAGGGGTTCCTTGCATCGCACCTCTCCTGGGAACCACCCGCCAGCTCTGCAGGGGCAGCTCCTTCCCCCCCGCCCCCTTCCCCGGATGGCCATCACCGCCCCGTCCCCGGGCACCGCCTGGGCTGGGGCGAGGGATGCGGGATTCGGGATGCGGGATGCAGCGGCGACCCGGCCGGGCGGCCCGACTGCTCTGGGAGAGGATGGGGGGCAGCGGCTCAGCCGCCGCCCCCCGCAGCATCCCCCGGGGCTCCCCAACCAGCCCTGGCACCCGGCATCCCTTCCCCGCACCCGCTCTGCAGCTGGAGCATCCTTCCTCTCCGGCGCATTTGGGGGGCTGAGGGGGTGGAGGAGGGCACACCGAACGGGGGGGGGGGGGGGGGGGGGTCTCTGCAATCAGGTTTGCCCCCCACCCTTTTACTCACACGTATGCGTGGTAAATGAAAGCCCATCCCCGCGGTCTCTCCAGCACATTGTAGAGGAAATTCTGCAGCTTGCGGTAAAAAGCATTCCTTTTGGGGGGCTTCCCGCTGCCCGAGACCCCGGAGCGGGGCTTGCTGAGGATGCTGCCCCGCTTGGAGCTCTCGGAACCGGCGATGAGGAGCGCTCCGTCCCGGCTGGAGTCCGGGGCGCCCGGGTCCAGCCCCACGAAGCCCACCTTGAGCTTCTTCTCCGCGGCGGGCCCCGGGTAGACGCCTCCGTTGCGGGATTTCTGCACCATGGTGGCGGCGGGGGACGGCGGGGCCGGGGGCGGCGGGGGGCTCCGGCGGGGGCTCCGCCCGCGCTCCCCGCCGCTGCTCCGCGCCCGGCGCAGCCGAAGCCGCAAGAGCCGCTGCAATCGGCTCCGCCAGCGCCGCCCCGCCGCCGCCCGCCCCCTTAACCCTTGGCATCCCCCGCCGGCAGCTGCCTCTCGCGCTGCCTCCACTCCCAAAAATCCGGGTTTGCCATTCCTCTCCCCCCAAAATTTTAAAAAAAAGCGACTCCGGCCGCGCCCCTCAAGAAAATCAGGGTCTGGCATTGTTCCCCCAAATGTAGGTTCCTCCGAAAGCGGGCTCTGACATCCCACTCTCAGATCAAGATACAACATCTTCCCCCTGCCCCCAACCCAGTGTCCGCTCCCAAAACCAGACTCTGTCACCCCCCTCAAAATCACCACGGGGAGGGCTCCTTCTGCACCCCCGGGAAGGGCTGGGCAGCACCCTGGGAGGGGATGCCCATCCCCGTGGTCCCACAGGCAGCAAGTGCAGACATTGCTGCAGCTTCACAGGAGGGACCCAATCCATGCCCCATGTTCATGAGCCCACTCGGCAACTGTCCTGCTCCACCTCTCACAAATCCCAGCGAGCAAAGTCATTCCCTTTCTCCATGCTTCCCGAAGGCCCAACCTATCATCTTGGAAGCCCAAATTCAGCTTCCTTCACACACTGAAACCCCATCATGATGTGGTCACCAAGGGGTTCAGAAGCCAAACTCCCAGCATAGAAAGTCCATTTCCAGATGTGCTGACACAAATCAGCTCTTTAACACCCCAGTATTTATGGTCCAGTAGCACCATTTTTCCCCCTTACACCATGGCTGGATTCTGCCCCAAGGAATATTTCCTCCTGACACACCTTCACAGGACTCAGGAGAAGACAGGGAGACTGCAGAAGATATGACAGAGCTGCCTGCCCCACATAATTATCCTCCATGGAATGGGTTCTTAGCAGTGCAATGGGAAGACCAGCAATCAAATAAAATCAAGCCAAAGATCATCAGCTCCTTCCCAGTAACAGTTCTATCCCTTACAACCCAAAAAAATCACAAATGGTCTGTGAAGTGCACACCTCTGCATGTTCTTCTTAAGTAAAACAAGGCTTCAGGACAAAACTTTTTGTATGTAAAATGAACTGCAAGCTCAGATAAGCTGCTCCTTTCATCACAAATACCTCCACACAATGTTAGTAGGGAAGCAGGAAAATGGTGGCCCCGAGTTTTATGGCTGCAGGAGCCACCCAGGGCTGTGTTTCATTGGAAAACCAATCCTGCCAGTCTGTACTGTTACCAGCTTTTCCTGAAACTCATATTTAAATGAGAAAACCAACATAACCTTTTAGAGTACACTTCGCAAGTCCTGGCTTTTTGGTCCTCTCCTAATTCCTCAGGAGGATCCCAGTGAGAACTAATGGATAAGAGGAGCACTGAGATTAAAGCTGCTGCCTCTCACTCCCCAAACCCTGTCATGCACGTTGAGAGAAGAGCGAGCGTGGAGCAGCCCTACATTTTGTATGAACAGAACGTTTCCTGTGACCCATATTCTCTCCAACACATGGCTGAAAGAGAAGCCATCTCTGCAAGGCAGACAGAAAACTAAAGCTGGGTTAAATACTGGAAAAACAGATCAGCAAGTATGTCAGTGAATAAATTGCTCAATTCAATGAGGGGCCATTCTATTCATTATTTGTGAACACTTGTAAGATCATTAGTGTTCTTTAATAGGGTGGCCAATTACAAATGTGCCTGGCACTAATGTACAAAGTGCATTATTATAGATCCAGTGACACAGTCCCAAAGCAGGAAATATCCCCCTCCACAAAAAGGCCAACAACAAACAAAGGAAGCAATTTTCAATTAACAAATTCAAGATTACAAATACTCTGTGAGCCCTAAAGAAGAATCTGAATTCAAGCACTCGTCTTTGCC
This sequence comes from Coloeus monedula, assembly GCF_965178545.1. NCBI lineage: Eukaryota > Metazoa > Chordata > Aves > Passeriformes > Corvidae > Coloeus > Coloeus monedula. Next base: position 10,248,893 of record NC_138797.1, on the reverse strand, counting down.
TCATTAGTTGGCCATTTGCAGTGTCACACTGCAGCACAGCTTTGGGTATCCTGCATCTCTGAGACCACCAGAAATCGAGAGTGGGAAAGGTAAGGGGTGGGATCTCACCCTTTTCAAGGCATGGGGGAGCTGAGGAAAGGCACGGCGTGGTTGTAGGGACTGTCAGGGATTGTTGCTTTGCTTGGGAGGGAAGCAAATCCACAAAGACAAGCCTTGAGAGCAAGTGGCATCAAGGATTGCCTCCTTTTGTAATCAGAGTCGTCCTTGAGAGATGGAAAAGGCCTGAAATTGTGGATGAAGGCCTGTTCTAGCCTCACCCTTTCTTTCTTTTCACCTCGGTCTCTTAGGGCATCTCTAACTCCATTTTTATACTATTGCATGGGTTGGCACCGCCAGCTGTAGTTGAGTGTTCAGAAGCACATGGCTTTCCCCTTTCCCGCCCCACCTCCCACCCCACCAGCTCACAGGAGCTGTTCCTTGATCCAGTCTCCAGTGCCTGGCCAGCTGCCGCCCTGAGAGGAGCAGCAGTCTCTGGGAACAGCTGGGACACAAACACCTACTGAGCTGTGATGTCCTGCACGGAGCCTGCAGCAGGTAATTTCAGAGATGAAGTCACTTGTGTGCTACTTCTCCTGGGTGGCAGAAGACAAGACACAGCCATTAACACTGGGAATTAATGAGGTATATAAAAGCAGGAGTGGGAAGGTGCTTTTATCTGATCCAAGGACATTATGTCTCCACAAACAAACAGAATTACTGAGTCAGTCCTTTGCTTTCAACACTCGTGATGGCTTTAAAACACAAACACCATGGCAGATAGCTTAGACCCTGAAGGTAGGACAAAATCCATCAATCCATGTTAAGATGCAGAAAGTCCATGCTCTGTCCCCTGGCAATTGTTGAGATGTAGTAAGAAATGACTGGTGTAAAAAATATGTAGAATGACTCCAGGGATAAATTTCTGCTTGAAACACTGAACGGGAGCCCTTTCTCCATCCCCACCCAGCTGGTGGTTTGTGTGAACTGTGCTACCCATAGCCTGGGTTTTGTAACTCACAACTCTCTCCCAGAGCTATTTTCAAACCCTAAAGCAGATGGCTTTACCTCCCCTCGTACAGGATGCTGCAACATCCCAGCAGCACTAACCTGCCAAGGGAAAAGACACGAACAGCTCGGTCTCTCTGCACCCAGTGTCCACCCATCTCACTCTGCTTCAGCTCCCCCTCACCTCCCACCACCCCATCCTCTTCTCTGAGCAGGAAACAGCCCCTGAGAGCCCCTGTCTATTGATTATTCATGTCTCTTCCCTGCTTGACTCTCCCCAACACATGCCAAATCAGTTTTGGCTTTGAAACCAGCAGCCCTGACCCAAGAGAGGTTGGTTCATACAAGGAACTCAACCTGGAAAGGGATGCCTCTCCAGCATAAGGTGCAGCCCTCAGAGAAAAAAATGCTGCAGGGAAGATAATTCACGTGCACAAATGGAGACAATTTAGATTTCTAAAATACAGATTTCCAAAAGAGAAAGGTGAGTGTGACATTTCTGGCTAGAATAGAAGGCAATGCTCAGCCAAAGCTTCCACATTTGGGAGGGGGAGATGTGGGCAGAGCTGCAGAGGATTGGCACGGTGGTGAGGACACTGGTGCAGAAGGCTCACCTCGAGAGCAAGAGGGCTCAAACTGGGCAGAGAGCAAAGGCTGCTCTTGGCAATCAGTCACGACCATAGTATCGCCACTGATTTTTTTTGACTTTTTTTTTAATCACCTGAAATGAAGATGCACCAGATGGTTTTCCAGTTCAAATCAAATCTGACAGTCATCAGTTTCAATGCTAATTAAGTTTCTATCAATTTTCATTAAAAGCCTTGATAGACAGAGGCTCCCCAATGTCTCCTTCTTTCCCCTCCAAAGGGGATTTTAAAGTGCTTTCTCATCTTTACCAGGCACAGGAAAAGGTACCCATGAGGAGGCCACCCCTCCCAGTCACTAAAAAAATCCTCAATCAGAATTTACAAGCAACATGCTGATAAGAAGAAGCCAGGCTCCCTTCATCCTGCTGCTGACAGAGCTGCTTATTTTATATTACATATTTATTGGATGCAAAATTTCTGTGCCACCATCCATCTTCCTGCCCTGTTCTCAGACAGCACTGACCTCATTGGAGGCTGCTCCAGAAAAACCCACGACAAATCCTGCTGTATGAGATCAGCTTGAGCTGCAGCTGGAAGTGTCTGACTGCACGAACAGAAATCTCCCCGAGTTACACTGAACTGACTTAGGAGACACACACACTCCATTCTTAACTAGAAATTTATATTCCTCCTTTCTAAGGGTGATTAAAATTGCTGCGATCTAAATATTAATTTGTGCTGTGGAGGCCTGACTGTAAAGAAAACCAGTTTCTGGAAAGAACATCTACTTGACTGGGCATGTGGAAGGAGAAACAAGTGGAAAAAAATCCAACTTAAGGTGAATTCTCTTGAGTTAAGTTGTGTTACTCTCAGAGCACCCACAAAGCATAAAATAAGTCACGGAGGGACCAGCACCCAGCCCATTTCCCTGTCACCTTTTGACTGCTCTGCTTCTGCTCTGCTCAGCCGCCACAAACCCTTCTGGCAAATTCCCCACTGGCCAGGTCTCCTTCCCCATCTCTACTCTCCATTGCGCCAATGGCTTCTGTCATTGCCCTCCAGCTCCATCTCCTGCCCTCGCCTCCTTTGGGACCACGTGTAATTCCCTTTCTTCATTTATACTGTTACCTTGAAGGTATTTTTAGCCCGTGACCACAGTTGCCCCTGAGCCTTCCTTTTCCCAGACTCTGTAAATTTAGCTCTCTTAGTCATCCCTCATGTCTCCCAGTGCTCACATTGTTCCTCCTGACCTCCTTGGGTTTTCGCCTCTTCCTGCACCCACAAGGACCAAAGCCACACCATCAAATATCCATCACCTCAGTGCTCTTAGACCTCATTCCCCATGACAGGGCTGCTCCAGGACCTCCTCCCACACCCTGATGGCCACCACAAGCTCCTTGGGGATGACCACTCAGAGATGGAGAAGATTTCCCACCAGCAGCCCCCTTCCCGTGTCTCCAAACCAGCGCTGGGCTCTCCACAATACCCAATTTACAGCAACAAAACTAAACTTGGTCTCACCTGGGAGCTCTTCCAGCCTTGCCTGGTTTCAGGAGCTTGGAACCCAGCTAAGGACTGGCTCTGCTCCCAGTAAAGCACCTCCCAGAACCATAACTGCATCCTGGCTGGGACTCAGTCCCATAAAGCCCATTAGGTGCTTTGTTCCCATTCAAGCACCTGCCTCCCACCAGCTTCAAAGCTGAATCAAAACCTGCATGAATATTTAGGAACTGGAGGTTGTCATCCAAAAGAAACAAGCCCATACTGAAATAGCTGATTCTGACACATCATCTCTGCAAGGAGGGGCACATCAGATTGCTCTGCGCTTTATCCTGCCATGGAAGGGAAACCAGCTCAAATAAATGGGCTCCAAATGGTCCCAGGTGTCCTGGGCTGGGAGGGACCTTCTAGAGCCCAACCTTGGTAGGTGCTGGGGGCATAAAAAGGGGGTTGGTGTATAGGGCACAAGATGCTGGGGCAGGATGTGAGGGGATTCCAGCTCTGTTGGGGTTACAGCACCTGGGGAGCTGTGCTGGATCACAAGGGGTGTGTGAAAGAGATAATCCCATTGTATCTTGTCCGAGGGATGGGGTATTCCTTAGAGAAGAGCAGGGAAAGGGGGTACAAGGTGCTGGCTGAGAGGGTCCCTGCCAGCAGGAGGGGAGCAGCATGAGGAGATGCAAAAGCTCTAAACCTGCATGGTGAAAGAATTGTTTTCTTTTTTTGTTGCAAAAGCTTTTTTTTTTTTTTTTCCCCAATTTTTTTGTTTCTTGCTGAAATGTCAAAATCTCCAGATGTGGCAAGTAAGAAAACCAAACCCAATTACTAAAATACTGAAAAGATTTAAGGTGAATTATTTTACCCCTTCATTATTGAGAGAGATTAAAAAAAAACCCTTCCAAATCTAAAAAAATCTGCTTTCCATTTCTTCCGTGTAATTTTTTTCCATTCCAAAAATGCTAAAGAAGGAATATTAGATTTTGATTTTAGTTAGGAGGGTTGCTTTTGATCCACGTTTCAGGTTAAAAAATGGAAGTATTCTGTTGGGGAGCTGCCAGGCAGACGTGGCTGTCTCCATGCTCCTGCCTCTGTCACAGCACACACCATGTGTCATCTGCAAAGAAAAACTCTTGAAGTAACTAAATTCGTAGTTTCTCTGCACCATGGGCTTTTGTTGCAGGCTGCCTTCAGTCTTTCAGCCTGGACACCTGGGAAATCAAAAGAACGTGAAAGGGCAAGGGTTTATGATTTATTTATCTTTAACCTGAGGTCTTTAGGAAAGCTGGTGTATGTTCATCTGCATCTCCCTCCCCTCCTTTAATAACTGCAGAGCTTTTGGGCAATTTTTATCTTCTTTATTAAAGATAGGGGGGACGTTTCAGATGGCTTTGAGTGAGAATATGTGATGAGAGAGAGGGCAGAAATCTCCTCACTGCGGGAAATGGTGATGCATGGGCACGATAATAATGGACATCAGAGAACCCACAGGACATTATTCAAAACATAAATCCATGTGAAAATGGACACCCCTGGTTCTACTGATCATGAAACTGCCTCTTTGTGGGCTCACTTTGGATCCTGTCTGGGAAGCACCTGCTAAACATCTCGGGATCTTGGTGCTGGACAAAGCAGGATCAAGCACGTTGGGCACGTTCCCCCAGGCAAAAATGCGGGTGCTGTGCCTGCAGGGTGACATTTCCTCACTTCCAGCCTGATTTTCATGCAGCCCCTGCTTTGTTCTCGCAACTTTGTCTTGCTCACGCTGCTCCAAAGGCTGTTTCTGTCCTCTGGGCATCCGGACGCTCCGGCTGTGCCCTCAAAACCTCTCATTCAGCATCTCTGTGTGCTCGCTTGCGTGTGCGGGCAGAGCAAGGGAGGCAGCTTTAAAACTGAGCTGTGTCTGTAGCCTGACAGGAGCTGTCAGCTGGGCACAGCCCGGCTGCCCGGGCCACCCCGCGAGAGGGACTTAGCCGCACCGGGAGACGCGCTCAGGCTCAGCCGCCCCTCCCTGTCCCCGCTTCCTGCACATCCCCCGTGGTCCCCGCGGAGATTATGGGCGGGGAGGACACCAAAGCTATCGACCTGCGGCAGCGCTTCCCTCCCAGACATCCCTCTAATGGGAACCACTCGGAGCATCCGAGGGGCCGGGGCGGCCCCCTAAATCACAGCCGCCTCCCGCCCGGCATGAGCCGCCCTCTCGTGTCACCGCAGTCCTTCAGGTCGGTGCCGGGGGAGAATTCCAGGCTGTGTCCCAGGAGCTGGCGCGCGTTGGAGAGGATCTTCCCATCCCGCTGATGTGTGAGAGGTGGCAGAGCTGGCACAGACACTCCTGCGTCCCCTGCACTGCCGCCCCACACCAAAACCCAGCTCAGAAACCCGCAGCTTGTGCGAAGTAACTGCTGTCACACCCATCACATCCCCACAAAGCTGATATCCGGGGATCCTCGTCTTCTCTTTCCCCTACTTGTACTCCCATCCCAAAGCCTGGCTGCTTCCAGACTCATCACTCTAGTGCTCGGCTGTGGCTGGCTGGGACTGCAGAGAACATTTAGCAGATATAAGGCACGAGAATAGTGCCAGACACGGGATGATTGCAAATCATTTAGACTAAGCAAAACCAGCCCATCCTAAATTTGTAGGCAGCAAAGGAGTGTTTGTGAGCAGAGCTGAAATGAGTTATTTGAAGATGCTGCTGTACCTCTACATAAAACATCGGAGTGGTGGCCAAATGGTACCCGAGGCAGAAGGGCAGGGTCTGGCCCGGAGCTGGATCCTGGGCTGTGCTACATCTCCAGTTTCTCTTCAGCTCAGCAATATCTCTGCACAGAGTAGGGCACAGGCCAAGAGAAGGATGGGACGTGGTGCATTGCCCTGGCCAGAGCTGCTGCTTTGCGCTCCCTTGGCTGCAGATGCACCTGAAAATGTGGATCTCACACTGGGGGAATGCAGAGGGAGGTGGTTAAAGGAAATGAGTCAAAAACTCCCAGGTTTGCTCCTTGGCATGTTACAAAATGCCAGGGGGGAGAGGGGAGGGCCTGGTTTGCCACCCTCCTCTCTGAATTTGTACCTCTGGGGCCAAGGATGGCTGATGGACTTTGTCAAGGGGGTGTGATGGAAGCAGGATGGAGAGATGAGACCCACCCAGGCATAGGATGTTCTCTGCCCTGATCAGCCTTTTGCCCCAACTTTTGGTCTGGCCCACCCTCTTTTCCTAAGAAGGTTTAGTCTGAGGCATTTGTGTCCAGCCCCAAGGAGGCTAAACCCAGGGAGAGCTCCTCATCCCCACTGGGCCAGGCACTGCCTAGGCTGTGGGGATGGCCCCAGCCCCATCTGCTCAGACCTGAGTGCCCAACGTTGTGTGGATCTGCTCAGGAAGAGGCCAAGCCCAGACATTTGGGCTGAAGAGCAGAGCAGAGGTGATTCACACCCACGCTGGATGGAGAGCTGCCCACTGGCAGTGCAGCTTTGCAAGGTGGAATGTGCTGTGCAGCTTCCCAACGAGAAGAGAAGCACCTGCTGGGACACAAGGAAAGACATCAGTCAGTGATGAAGTCACTTTCTGAGGTCGTGTAGTCACTTTGTGCTGCATGTGCATCATTCCCACCTCTACCACAGATGATTCAGCATCTCCATCTCCAGCAGGCGATGGCAGAACCCCCTTGGGTGATGTCCTCTGGGAATTCTGGGCTGAAGGGCACCTTGGCCTCCCTGGCACTCAGTGACATTGACATCCAAGGCAGCAGAAACGGAATGGGAGGTCAGGAGATGCTCATTTGCTTTTCTCCCTTAGTGCGGTGTGTCTTCAAATGCTGTTGAAATGCTCCAGGTGCCACCAAGACTTTTGAGTCATCAGGAGACAGGCAGGACCTCACTGCCTGCATGGGGTTAGGGTTCAGCAAAATCTGGTGACAGATGATGGAGCCATGGGAGAGCAACTGCCCTGACTGGAGAGGTTTCCTGCATGCCAGTGACGTGTGGCCTGTGCCCCCTCTCTGCAGGGACCTGCCCAGGCTGACAAGAGGTTGTGGCTGATGCTTTAACTCCCCTCCAAGTGTAGAAGGGCACCAGGCAGTTCGAATTCCCCCAGCTCAGCATCTGCAGCCTGGATTCCACTTGCAATCTTGCAAAAGCCTTATAAATTTTTTAGAGCAGCCCCAAATGCCTGCTGAGTCAGCCAATCAGCTCCAGTGGATTAAGAAAACTTACCTTAAATTATTAACAGCACACAGCCAGACACGAGGGTAGAGGTGGGAAAGAAGAAGTATTCATTCCTTCATCTCCGGTGGATGCTACAAGAGCAGCCAGCACCAGGCTGGGGTTTGGCAGAGGTGTCCATTCACACCTGAAGGATGGTCCCATTCCAGGGATCTTCCCTTCTCCATCAGAAACCCCCACCAAGGCATCGGTGCCATGCTGTGCACAGGCTGTGCTGCACTGTGGAGATTATGTCCCTTTGGGAAACTGGGTGCTGGTTCGCATCCAGCCCCACACACCTCTCTCTTCTTCCCTCTTCTTCCAGGTCCTTTGGCTTCTCTTCTCTTGAAGAGCTGATCCCCAGCTGTACAGTGGAGCCTGCCCTGATGGTTTTTGACTTTCCTACAACCTCGAGTAATTTTCCTCCCACCAGTTTTTAATTTCAGGAAATACAATCACATTTGCAAACTCTGGTCCTCAATGCGTCTCCCCGGGCTGTTCTTTTTGCTTTGGACGTGCTGCCTTGCCAGGATCAGGGACGTGGGTCTGGATTTCCTCTGCTTGGCAGCTGTTCCAGGAGGACTTTGTCCCCGTTTCCACGAGATGGCACCGATGAGTCTGCGACGGGAAGCAGCCACCGCGACGCCTTCAGGGAGGACTGGGATGGAAAATGACTCCAAAACAATAAATGTTGCTATGAAAAAATGCCTCTGAGCTCTGGGTTGTGGGGTCCCAGCATGCCTGCCCCAGCATGCCTGCCCATGGCAGGGAGCAACTGGAGGAGAATTTGGTATTTTGAAATCCATCTCACCACCACAGCTCTATCACCTGCCATGGGTCATGTACACCCACCTGCTCTGACACGGTGCTGATAGTTTCAAAATCAGCTTGAGCTCACTGCTCAAAATTTTTTGCCAAAATCCACCTGTGGTCCAGTTCAGGGGCCTGTTGGGTTGCTTATCATTTTGGTAGGATCCCAAAGTGGATCATGTCAAACTAAGGGCACCATTGCTTGTTTGCCTGCAAGCCCTGTGGGGCCAGGCAATGATTTACACGTGGTGGGTTGTTGATCCAGTCCCAAAACACTGATCCAAAAGGGATTCAAACCCAAGGTTTGGCTGGAGGCAGGCTGTGGCTTCACTGATACTGTGTTGAAATGCCCAAGAATGCAGCATATTTTTCTTTTGGGAAAATGCTTATGCTTTGAAGTGGGTTTCAATCACAATATTTCTGTTAATTCTGTCTCGCTAAAGATCCTGACCCAAACCTCCCAAAATGGGGGACGCTGCTGCTACTGCTGAGATCTCACTTCAGGCACCATCTCTTCTTTCTGCTCCTGCAGATCACTTGGGGTGCCAACCCACACTTAAATGAGGCTGAAAATTTGGCCCTGCTCTGAGCCATGAGCAAGTCTGAGTTAAGTCCTCTGGCTTTATATTTTTGCTTTTCTGCAGTTCCATCATTAATTACCTCACCACTTGTGCAGTGCTCCCAGAGTATCTTTCACAGCTCCCCTGGCATATTTCTATGGAAACGTAGCCGTGGTTTTGTCAAGCCTGTATTTGCTTTTAAAATAGCAGGAGAGGTGCAGACTTTGCTCCTGCTCTTCTCTGTCCCCCCTCCGACCCCACGGTGGTGCTCACTCCAGCTGTGCCAGCAGCTGGCTTCCATTGGGCACCAGGGAGCTGGACGTTCCTGAACAGCGTGGGAGGGATATTCCCACAGGAGTTCCTGTTGGTGCTGCTTTTAAGGATGCAGGAAAATCATGCACATGAGGATGCTCTCCTGCTTGCAAATACCCAGGAAGAGGCACAAGTTGTCTCAGGGAAAACACACCTTGGGAACTGGGAAATGCAGGAGGAGCTGGAAGATGAGATTAAACTATCAGTGGGAAAACAGCCTTCCCCCGTGGCTGTGCTGTGCCTCGCAGGGATCCCCAGATCCTCTTCCAATTTGTGGAATGCCAAGGACACAGCACTTCAGAGAGCCCAGTACTGCAAAGACCTTTGGCATCAAATTGGTTTCTGTGGATGAAGCTGGTGGATGTAGGGTGTGCGGAGAGGGGTGAGGAGCCTTGGTGGCCTGTGCACAGTTTTGGGGATCTTAGCCCAGGGAGCCGGTCCATGTCCGTGGCTGTCAGACCCGGACATGGGATGGGGAGAGTGTCTGGGGAGCAGGCAGGGTGAGTTCATGCAGAGCTCTCTGTAATTCAGCTTGATGTCAGCTCCTTGAGGCTCTGCCTGGGGACACTCAGTGCTGCAGAGCATCAGATGTTAATTAGGATCATTAAGGGCTTTGTGACACAAACAGCAGTGATGATATTTGTGCCTCTGGAGCTCTCCTGGGAAGGGCCTCGCACGATGCTGCCCTTCACAGAGACTATGTAGGGCCACCTGTTGCCAGTACTGTCTCTTCCTGAAAGCCAAGTCAGAGGCACAGACAAGCTCAGGATGCCCCAGCACGCTGCTAATGCCTCCTCCAGGGAGGAAATGGCCCTTGGAAACATCCCCACAATGCTGTAGTGGCAGCACAACTCTCACACCACCTCCCTCCTTCTGCCTGGTCCATTGTACCATCTACTGCTCCTCCTCACACTAAGTGCTCCCACTCTTTTCCCCTCACAGCTCCTGGCTGTTGCTTTTTGGTCAATCCTAACCACTCAGCACCCACAGCCCTTTGGACTGGGACAGCTGCACTGAGTGGAGCTGGGAGAGGTGCACACCTTGCCTGGGGCTGCAAGATTGTGATGGAAGTCAAAACACTGCCCTGGGTGAAGACCATGAGTTTTGGGGCTTCTTGTGAGACCTGAGTCATGTCTGGGCTTCAAGCAGGAAGAAATGTTGCTGTTGAGTTGTTTGGAAAGGGCTGGGGGATCCTGGGGACAGAGCAGCAGGTGGGGAGAGAAGGCAGTCTCAGTCACTGTTCCCAAGATGATGGGGTATGACAGAGACCGAAAGTGATGCAGCTCGCCCTTCCAGGAGACATGGGGTGCTCTATTTTCCTTCCTTTCAGTGGCATAACTAGGAGGTCAATTTAAGCCTATTTTGCATGAAAAAAAACATAATAAAGGTCCTGGAAAATGATTTTAGAATCTTGAGCTGGTTAAGGAGAGTATCACAACTGCTGTGAGAGCTGTCGCTGCTTCAGGCTGGGGGAATCACCCGGGTCAAGGGGTGCAAGCTGGGGAAGGGCTGGGTGCTGGCTAACGCCCTGAATATGGGCTCCCAACTGTCCTCCTTCCTCCTTACTTCCATCCCAGGCCCTCCTGTGCCGACCCCACCATCTACTCTAGGTGGGACTACACAATCCCCACCCAACCCAGCCCCTCTCAATGACAGATGCACACACACACAGCTCCACACCTTTTGGATTGGTTGGTTTGTTTTGGTTTTTTTTGGGAGGGGGGTCTTTGTCTGGTTTTGTTGGGTTGGTTTTTTTTCCACTGTGGATGTTGCACCAGTTTTATTGGTAAAATTAACATGAAGCCTCACAAACGCTGGAACATGCTTTTCCTTTTAAAGAATTTCCACTGGACCTTAATGGTGAGCATCCAGTCGTTGACATATAAACTCTTACAAGCTGATGTGCACACGTGCGCCCGGGGGAGACGGCGGCAGCGTCCTGGTGTCAGGGATGGTTTCTGCGCGATGCACTGGGAGCCCACGATTCATTTGCCAGCCTTCTGGGCCTTCTGGGCAGACTTGGTGACTTTCCCGGCTCCACCACTCTTCTTCTCCACGTTCTTGATGACGCCCACGGCCACGGTCTGCCGCATGTCACGGACAGCGAAGCGGCCTGAGGGACAGAGAGAGGGGGAATGCGAGTGAGACTCTGAGGCTGAGCTCTTCTGGGAGAGTGGTAGTGGGATCTACACCCCCACTCATGGTGCCATGTGTTACCCCTGCCCTTGGAGCAGGTTCCTGAGCTATAAATCCTTTCTCTGACCACCAGTACTGAGGCTCCCCTCTATTTAAATTAATATTTTTTAAACTTAAACCCCATCTCTTCTCTGCAAGCTCACAGCATTGCTGAAGCTTCCAGATGTGCAATATCGACCTGATCTAGTGGAAAGTGTCCCTGACCATGGCAGGGAGGTGGAACAAGATGGCTTTTTTATGTCCCTTCCAATCCAAACCATCCTAGAACTCAAGCATGGCACTTCCCTACTTTAAAAGGTGGCCTCCACTGAGCAAACTTTCCTCTTTCTTCTCCTGACTAGTTGTTTTAGGGCAGAGAGGAGGAAACTGGAAAAATGTTTCTGTGTTCAGAAACTATCAGGGTTTAGTAACTGTGAAGGAAACCTCGTTGCTCCCAGAGGGAAAACCCAGCCTTTGAAAACTCAGCTCGGCAGAGAGCCTGCCCCACCCCAGCCTACCAGCACATGGGGCAGCAGCAAAACATCCTCAGCTCCCTCGCCATCCAGCTGGGAGAAGCTCAGCATGTCTGATGTGAGCTCTGCACCCACAGAGCCCTCATGCTCCTCCACAGGAGACCTCCAAAGAGCCATTCCCTTACCAAGGGGTGGGTACTGGGAGAAGCTCTCCACACACATGGGCTTGCCAGGGATCATCTCCACGATGGCTGCATCACCCGACTTCAGGGACTTGGGGTTGTCCTCCAGCTTCTTGCCGGAGCGCCGGTCGATCTTCTCCTTCAGCTCGGCAAACTTGCAGGCGATGTGTGCGGTGTGGCAGTCGATGACGGGCGAGTAGCCAGCACTGATCTGGCCAGGGTGGTTCAGGATGATCACCTGAGGGACAGAGCAGTGTCATGGCAAGGCTGGGAGCTTGGGCATGGTGGCAAACGAGGCATGGTGGCATCACCAGCCCTGCTCACCTGAGATGTGAACTGCGCTGCCTCCTGCGGCGGGTCCGACTTGCTGTCCCCGCAGACGTTCCCGCGGCGGATGTCCTTCACCGAGACGTTCTTCACGTTGAAGCCAACATTGTCCCCAGGCAGAGCCTCGCTCAGGGCCTCATGGTGCATCTCCACGGATTTCACCTCAGTGGTGATGTTCACAGGGGCAAAGGTGACCACCATGCCAGGCCGCAGGATTCCAGTCTCCACTCGGCCCACGGGGACTGTGCCAATCCCTGCAGAGACAAGGACAGAGTGCAGCAAAGTTCAATCTGCTTGGTCAGAGCTGGGCCAGAGCCTGGATTCAGCAAAAGCAAGACATCTTCGGTGGTTTTCACCAAAGAACATGTTTGCTCCTTGCCCAAAACCCCCAGTTTTCAGCAGATCAACACAGGGGTATTGAAAATTGTTATGAGTCCATCCTTCCTACTCAAAGTTTTGTAAAAAAGAAGTAACCCACAGTCAGAAAGTCCTGCTCAATCCACATGCCCCAAAAGTTCTTCTCCTGGAGCAGCTGTGGCATCTCCTGCATGGAGGACTGGGACATCATAGCATGCGTGCAACAACACTGCACGCATCCCTGACGGCCACACCACCAGCTGTGACAGAAAATGAGGGTCAGAAAATGATTGGGATCTTTTACAGCCTGTGTCACCAGGAGACTTTGGGAAAATTCCCCTTTGGAGGCAGGTGAAGAATGATTGAGAGAAACAACATTGAAGCGATTGAGAAGGTTGGCTGGACCCATCTGCTCCTCCACGTCCACCCTGCTGCCTCCACCTTCCCTCTTCCCACGGTGTCTCAGCTCCTCAAGGACCTGCCTCCCGGTAAAACCAGATCTCTTTGCCCCAGCTGAGCTAGGGGAGGACACAGACCTCTAACCACTTTTCATCTCCACTGCAAACAAGAGCAGCCTGCATAAAAAACCCTGCTAAATCCCATGTTCAACACTTGCAGTGCATGTATCCTTGGAAAAGTGTGGGAATGGGCTGGAGAAGGCTGTGCCTGCCTAATCCAGCCCCCAGGGAGTCAGCAGTGCTGTCCACTTATGCCAGCAGGTCAGAGAGCTCACAGGGTATTTATAGCTGAGCAAAGTGCCCCCATCACCTCTCCAGAGGGAAGGGGACACGCGTCAGCCACGGCGCTCCCTACATGGCTGGCACAGCTCAGCAGGAGGACGTGCCAGTGATGGACACCAGCATTTGGGAAGCTTGGGCAGGTCACAGCCAAGCTCCACCAGCTTCAGCGGCCCTCCCTGCTGGTCTTGTCCCTCATCTGGGCCACAGAATGCTTTTTGCTGCCTCCAACTTGCCTGGCCAGCCATGATCTCTGGGACACACAAATTTGCAGCCATTTTGGCATCATGTGTTCCCTGGGGACAGCTCACAAACCTGCTGGTCCTTTCTGGTCCCTGGGCACCTTTGGGCATGTCCCCTCCACCCCAGACAGCCCAGGCTCAAATGGGGCCTTTGCCCTGCAGCTACCACCCTTTTCTCCAACATTATCTCTGGTTTGAAGAATCAAATCTCTCCGGTTTCCCAACACCTGGAAATGTCATTCCCAAATTCCCATAGAATGAAGACTCCAGTTAAGGCAGAGGAGTGGCAGGGCTCACCTCCAATCTTGTAGACATCCTGGAGGGGCAGGCGCAGGGGTTTGTCTGTGGGGCGGGTCGGGGGCAGGATGGTGTCCAGGGCCTCCAACAGGGACACACCACTGGCGTTGCCTTCTTTGCGCTCCACCTTCCAGCCTTTGAACCAAGGCATCTGGGAAGAGAGCAGCAACAGAGAACCATGGAATCACAAGGTTGGATGAGACCTTAAAGACCATCTTTTTCCACCCCTCTGGCATGGGAAGGGACATCTTCCATGAGACCAGGTTGCTCCAAGGCCCATCCAGCTTGGCCTTGAACACTTACAACATTCACTGAGTGTGCCTGTCCTCAGCACCCAGAGGTGAACCCAGAGAGATGTCCCATCAGGACAACCTCCATACAGTCAGTCCTGCCATGTCCTGGCTTTACCAGGGGGCTGGGGAGCTCCTTCCACTCCACCATCCCCGCAGGCTTATTTGCCCCCCTTTGCTCAATCTCTCCCTCTGTCTTCTAGAAATGAGCAAGACATCCATTAATGGGAGAAAAAGGATGGAAGTGGTTAAAGCCAGCAAACTTACAGCCCCACTTCCAATCACAATCCATGGGCACTGCACCAGCTGCCTGGATCCCAGCCTCCAGGAATGCTGCCTCCAGCACAGGGAACACAGGGTCTGCAGCCAAGTCCCAGCTACAAAGTGCTCAACCTTCAGTCCTGGGAACCAAGTTCCTTCAAGGCGAGCCCCAGACAAACACTTCTCCCCACTCAGTCTTGCTATCACCCCCCCAAGGTCTGGATTCTAAACCCCTGGCTTGGGAGGATGCTGCTGAGAGGCAGGATTGTTTTTCATAGATGTCCCCTTCTTCTGACCTCAGTTGGACCTTTGAAACTAAAAATTGGCCAGAAAGAGGTGGAGAGGAATGGAAATGTGCTCAGCAGCAGCCATGGTTTAATGCAGGGAACTGCAGTGCTTTATTGGGATGATGCTGCACATCTGGATGTTGTAGCAGCACCTGGAGCTTGCTAGCAAGAAAAATCTAGTCCTGGGTCTGAGACAACCCTAATACAACAAGCAGAGATCAGAGTCTGCAAGGCCATTCCCCTGCCTCTGCACAGAGAGGGTTAGACAGTATTTTCCCATTCCAGAGTCAAATGCTTCCCGTGTGTCCCAAATCCATCACACACTTTGTGGACGTGGCTTTTTTCCCTTACCAACACCAGTGGCACAGTGCAGTGGGCATGGGGGGCTGGGGTGAAGCAAGACCCCCAAAGTGCCCCCAGCTTCACAGCCATCCCTGGAGGATGTGGCTATGCCAAGGGTGGTTTCCTGTCCTGCAATCTGCACCAGCTTTGGGAAGGAGAGAGGGAAAGACTGGACGCAGCCAGGGAATTCAGCCTGCATCCAAAGCATTCAGGTCAGCCCCCTTCAGAGGGTCATGTCTGACACCACTTGTCTTTCTTGGTGGCAGTGGCAGGAGGAGCCTGGGGACACTTTTGCAGCAGGTTCTTCCCAGGGCACTGCAGCTCTTGCCTTGCAGCCAGACCCAGCACCAAGGCAATAGCTTGGCAAAATGAAAACTCCATCCAGGCAGCGAGGGAGCCTCGTGTCATGTGCAGGATGGCTCAGACCTTCCCCCATTCTGCTGTGGCAGGGCCCAAACGCCAGGCAGGGACCTGTGCCAGCAGCTGCCCCATGGCCACCTGCCCATGGGCTCTGCTCTCGAGGATGACAGCCACCAAGTGCCCACAGCTCCCATCCCTCTGCCCCACACAGCTCTGGCACATGGGGAAATGACCACCTCTGCCCATGACACCTGGCTGTCAGAGCCATCCCTCTCTCCAGGGAACTTCTGACAAGCCAAGAATCAGATAAAGACTTAGACACCTTCCGGGAACAAATCTCTTCGAAACCTCAGCATGGCCTCAGGGTGAAAAGCATCTGTAAAACCTGGTTTGTGCTGCCTCCTATGGCCACCCAAATAAAACCACTGTCATGTATTCCCCAAATCTGCTTCCCAAAGAGCAATTCCTACTCCACCACTCCTATGGCAAAAGCAGGATCTGACCAAATCCTGCAGGTAGACAGGCTCCGGTCCCCCAAAATAACAGCTGAGCTCCAGCTCTTCTACACTCAAAGTCTATTGTACAGAGCAGTTGCCTTTCCCTGACTTTCCCCAGCCCATGAGCACCTCAACACCCCCACCCACGCACCCCAGTGTTGAAGCTGCAGCCCCAGGCCACCACAATCCCTAGCACCAGAGACTGGGTGTGTTTGGGTTGCAGCATCCCATGGGGTGAAAGTCTCCCAAACCACATGGAACGGCCCCATTCTGCCAGCTGCAGCATCACAAAGCTGCTTCACAGAACACCCCATTTCCCAAAAAGCTCTCGAGTGCAAAACTTTGATGGAAGCACGGCCCAGCTGTCATTTTTTTGCAGCTGGCCCTGGGATTCTGTGCAACAGGGATGTGGGCTGGAGTCTCCCACACAGAGCTGGTTCCGGCCTGACATACCACCACACCCCCCTTGCTCAGAGGCAACAGGAGCTGCAGGGACATCATGGCTCTAATCCCCACTTTCTGATAAGTCCCCTGACAGACAGACAAGTCACTTGACTGCCTTGTGCTTCAGTGAAACCTGTCCAGAAATTACAAGTGAAAATAATCAAGAGCTTTTTCAGGCGAGGAAGGAGAGAAGAGACATCTACACCAGGTTCCTGCTTAAGCTTTCCTAGAGATGGTGCAATATGGGGAGGAGGAGTCTGTCCCTGTACCCTCTCCAGCAGAGCTCATGCTGTTCCAGACCAGGCCAGGTTTTCTTCCCAATTCCCCAGCTCAGGCAGCACCCAGAAGCCAGCTGCCTCCTTAGGACAAAGGAGAGAGCTATTTCATCCCCTGCCTTCTGTCAGGCAGCACATTACACTGGGAACCTGCCCTGAGACCCCTCTGGAGGAAGGGGCTCACTGAGCCCCTCCTGCTCTGTGCCTCCCCTCTGCAGCCTATTAATAGGAGAATTGTTCAGGATCATCTTCCCAGCCCAGCAGCTGCTGACATTTGGAGCCTGCCTGATTGAGGCACCCAGGAACCATGGGGCTGGGTTTGGCATGGCCGTGGCTGACCTTTATCCCAGCTCTGCTCCTCAGGGAACAGGAATCTCCCAAGCACCCCGATAATTCCTTCCTTCCAAACTATCCCAAGTGAGCTGCCCTTCCTGTGCAGGGCAGGAGCTGTGTTTTGTGACTGTGTGAGCTTGCATTGCAGAATTCCCCTCACCCAGGCTTGTGATCCCTGACCTCCCTCAGTTGCTGCTGGACTCATGGATTGCCTCCCTTGTCACAAAGCCCTGCCCTGTAATCCACAGGTGATGTCCTGAAGTCCCCCTAAGCATCAAATTTCCCATTGGTTTCACAAGAGATTCCTGGGGTCTGAGCAACTTGCTCAAGGTCACTCAGAAGTCATCAGAAGAGCAAGGACCTTCCTCTGGCCAGGACTTTCCAGCCCATCACTTCTTTGGAAGACTAACCCTGGGGTAGCTTTTTCTCCAACAAAACCAGTGTCAGAATAACAAGTGTTATGGGCAGCCTGTCTGCCAAAACCTCCATCCTTCCTAAGCTCTTCCTTCTGTTTTGTGAACTGATGGCACAGGCCCCCCCCCAGAGCACCCTGCCTTTGTCTCCCCACCATCCTCATCACAGAGGGAGTAAAAACCAACTGGAAAAGGAGCAGCCCCAAATGAATGCTCTACGGAACTTTGGGTTTGGCATGGAAAACCTGGTACTTCCTCAAGAAAACATCACCTTTGGGAGTGAGATCCCAGCACTGGAACTGGAGGTTTGGCCATCACAGTGACACAGAGCATCAGTGGGAAAGGGGACTGAGACCCAGCATGAGGGAGCCTGGCTGCAGGGGGGAGCTGCTCCAAGCCTGACACCAGACTGTGTTATTCCTCTCAGAAAACAATGCCCTAAAAACACACCCGCTGCTCCTGCTGAGAGTGACAATTGCTGCTCTAACGTCACTGTGAGTTCTGACAAGGCAAAAACTTCAAGTCCCGGCCCAGAAGCAAAGCCAGCGAGATCATCTCCTGAAGATGCTCATGTTTAGCTGCTGGGGTGCCTGGCCAGGGCACAGCACCCATGAACAGTGAGCCCATTCATCCTGCCTGGGGCCAAGCAGAGCTCCATGGCACATCATCTGTGCTGCCGCATGGGCCTTTGTGCACAACGGGCACATGAAACATTTGCAGAGCACAGAGTTCATCTTCAGCCCGGGTCAGGATCGCCGGGGTGGGGGGAGAAGTCTAACACAAGGCACACTTACATTGGGAGAGGGCTCCAGCATGTTGTCTCCATGCCAGCCCGAGATGGGCACGAAGGGAACTGTGGCCGGGTTGTAGCCGATCTTCTTGATGTAGGCGCTGACCTCCTTGACGATTTCATCGTAGCGTTTCTCGCTGTAGGGGGGCTCTGTGGAATCCATCTTGTTGATGCCCACGATGAGCTGCTTCACCCCCAGGGTGTAAGCCAGCAGGGCGTGCTCGCGGGTCTGCCCGTTCTTGGAGATGCCGGCTTCAAATTCACCCACACCGGCAGCGACGATCAGGACAGCACAGTCAGCCTAGGGGCAGAGAGCAAATGAGCTGCTGCTGTCCCCAGAGAGCATGGCCCTGGTGACACCCCTGAGGGCTTTGAGGGAGTTCCAGATGACTCCCTGCCAGCTGCTACCCATAATCCTGCTGATCCACCTCAAAACTGACCCAGCTGTGCTATTTCAGACTTGCCAAACCCACATTGTGCATTGTGAGTGGGAAAACGGGGTGGATCCCTCTTGGATGCAAGACTCTGACCAGGACCTCATCTTGATCATCTACAGACAAGGTTTTATTTAAAACCCCCCTGAAGTCTTACAAAAATCCTCTCTGGGTGATGGGTGTGGCTCCAGCCATGGAAACTGTTCCCCAGATTACTTTTGTACCCAGAATACACAGCAGAAGCTGCCTGGGTTTGGCAAAAAGCCATGCCCAGCCCAGCTGGCAGCTCAATGGAAATCTCACTGGGCATGTGCTGGGGTTCACCCAGCACCCACCAGTCACAGGAAGATGCAGGAATGTCCCACAGTGCAATGAAAGGAAACCACCCTACTCAGGAAGGGTAGACCATTGGATCTGGCAATATGATGTGCGACAAAGACAGCTGTTTTGAGGAAAAGGAAGGAGAAAAGATCTGTGGAGCCTCCTTTTTCCAATAAAACCTAGTGGACTGTTGGAAGTTTCCTGTGTATCTCATTTGGCTGAGGCTAAAATAATGTGGAGATACCCTCACACAAAGGCCTGTAGCTCACAGTATCCCAGATCCCAGGCAGGCCACATTCATCCCACCTTTTCATGTGGGTGGAAATGGGATGGAGAAACCCCCTCTTTGTGCCCAAAGACACCTTTTGTCCCAGACACCCAGGGAGGTGCAGGACCCTGGTGTGCTGGGTCTCTGGTGCCATCAGTCTCTTGGGTGGACCCTGCTGGACACTCCTCAATGTTTTCTCTCTCAACTCCCCACCTCCAAAAGGGCTCCCACTGCACCTATGTGACCTTGGGCTTGTGAACAAGGCTCAGCCTCCCCCCTCCAGCAGCCCCCCGCCCCCTGGGCCCCATTTCTCACCTGGGAGGTTCCAGTGATCATGTTCTTGATGAAGTCCCTGTGGCCAGGGGCATCAATGATGGTGATGTAGTACTTGGTGGTCTCAAACTTCCACAGCGAGATGTCAATGGTGATGCCACGCTCACGCTCGGCCTTCAGCTTGTCCAGCACCCAGGCGTATTTGAAGGACCCCTTCCCCATCTAGCCAACACAGAGGTAAGAACCAGTGAGAAACCCAAGCCCACAGCACTGCTGATGGCCTCCCACCCATCAGGGCACTTCCCAAGCTCACACAGGGTCACACTGCAAACATTAAAGGCAAAATTCCCTAAATTCAGTGAGAGCTGTGGTCTATTTACTAATAAATACAGGGGAAAGGAGATGTTGTTCTCAACATGTTCCTCAACAGGATGCAGGAGAGGTTGGAAGAAGAGCCATGAAGTGAATTTGTGAGTAGGGCTGGATGGGCAGGACCTGAAGGCAGCAACCCATGAGGTCTCCTCCATGAAACACCAGGGTACTGCACTGCTGCTGGGAAATCCTGTACAGAGACATGGAAAGCTGCTTCTTGTCACACTAGATGTCTCTGAGAGGATATTTATATACTTATCCCATCTCCTCACCTTAATGGAGTTGTTGAAAAAGGTCTGTTTATGGGATTTATTTTGTTTTATTTCCCATGGTTTCACAGAGATGCACATGAAGGGACATGGTCTAGTGGTGGGCTTGGCAGTGCTAGGTTAATGGTTGGACTCAATGATCTTAGAGGGCTTTTCCAACCTAAATGATTCTCTGATTCTGTGATTTTAATCCATGACTCAGACCTGTGAGGCAGCTGGTTAGGGGGAAAGGGCATTGCTGCATGAGTGAGCCCAAAACTGGCAGGGGTGTAGGAGTGGAATGGGTTAAAAGAAAATGAAATGAGGGATGGTTGCTACGAGCAGAATAGAAATGTGATTGATTTTTGCCACAGAGTGTGCAAATTCACAGGAAAAGCTACTGTGAGCTGCAGCCAGACCAACTGTTGTTGCCAAATGGCCAAAATCTCAGCCAACATTGTAATGCAGGAAATCATGCTGGGGGAGATTAGCTCCAGTAAATCTTTCTGCCAGTGATAAAGCACATTCCCTGGTAAAACCACAGTGGCACTTCTGAAGTGCCTTCTCCTTTGGGTTGGAGCCCTTTGACGTCATGGCACCAGGGAGAGCTGGATTTCCCTCCAGCGTGGAGGTCATGCTCCCAGTCTGAGCTGGGATCCTGCCGAGGTGGAGATGGGGCACAACAAGCCCACCCTTGCTGACCCCGCTGTGTGCTGGGGCAGTCAGAGGAGCCTGGCCAAAGCGAGGGGTTAAAATGGGCTGCGGCCTTCAGCTCTTGGCCTCAGATGCAAGGGAGTTTTAAGGTAGAGAAAGGAATTTAGATCATTTGCAGATGATTTAATGGTCTACTGCTATGCAAGGTCAGAGCTGTGATACCCTGCTCCCATCCATCCATCCCTCTGTTCTCTGCAACCACAGTTTCTTCTGGCCCATTACCAATCACCGGTCAGAGGGAAGCACTTCCCAATGGCAGGTGCCAAAGACTCCAGTGATGAGCCTCCCCAAGAAAGAGAAGGCAGCATCACATCTAAACCTGGCCTGCCCACACCATGCCCGGGCGCTGGTCTGCTCCATCTCCCACACTCCAGCCCTGTTTCAGCCAGCACAAGGAATTAATGGTGACAGCCTGTTTCATAACAGCTGAGTGCTGCGATGACTTTGCAGCTTGCTCTGGAGGATTACAGGCAAAATCCTAAAGCCAGGGGCAAGACTTCCCCTCCTCAGAGGGGATGCCAGGTCGAGGAGGTGATGCCCCATCTCCGCTGGGAAGCTATGAGCTCTCACTGGGATGGAAAAATCCAGAATCAAGTCTCTGCTCCTGAGCATCCTCCTGACACTGGATTTAGGGAGGGGGTAGAGCAGGAGCTTGGAGGTTTTTAGAATCAAATAATGGTTTGGGTTGGAAAAGACCTCACAGGTCATCTCATTCCAACCCCCCTGCCATGGACAGGGGCACCTTCCACTAGACCAGGTTGCTCCAAATCTCATCCAACTTGGCCTTGAACACTTCCAGGGATGGGGCCAAGTTAACCCTTTCCAGCATGCACATCAAACTCCCCCTTCCCAGGGAACAGGGAGGAGTCATCAGAGTGTGCTCATTTACTGCTGGGGATGGAGATACAGCAGGGAATGGTGCATTTGTGCATTGCATTAACAATGGGCTCTTCTCGGGCAGGAGGTCAATCAGCACATCCCGCAGCCTCTCCCCCATCAGCAGCCTATTCCCTCCCTTCTGGAAGGGGAAACCGAGGCACAGAGTGGACCCCTGGCTCTCCCATGGCACATGAGTGGGAATCAGCACCTTCTTGTCATCAGCCATGTCCACACACACAACCAGCTGCTCATCACGTGTGAGACCCCCCCCAGAGCTCGGCATCACACGTAACGTGAAGACAAATGAGATCCTTTATTTAGCATGCAGTTTCCCTCCTTTCACGGGGTGTATTCAATTACCCAGAGCTAGTGTTGAAAAACCCAGGGTATTATCTAGCTCTGCACAATACCTTCCCTGTTCAGTGCCAGAAATAGCCTGATTTTCCCTGATCAAACCCCAGCGGAGGGACAGCTTTCTATTTGGAGGCCACAAATACTGATTATTTATTTTTTTTAAAAACAGAACAACTCCTCTTTCAGAGATACTGTTACTTCTGCCCTTGAATCAGAAGAAAAAAAAAAGGGAGAAATCCTCACTCTTTTCTCTTAAATAAAATAACAGACCCTGGGTTTTTTGTTGGCTTTTTGGGTGCACGCAGGCCTCCATTTCCTGTGAATGCCACCTAATGGAAGCAAACCCTTCCCCAGCCCTGCATCAGAAAATGGAGTCTGTAAGCTCAGTCAATAGGCTATTAATAGCAGCCTCCGGTGCCCGCGGATCCTGGCAAGTCAGTGAAAGTGTCTGTTCAATTAAAATCACTGCAATCACATCGACGATAACCTTATCATGCCTTATCTGACCTTATAGGTAAAGGGGGGAATTTATGGAAGGATATCAGCAATCATTTTAAATCAAGGGAAAGGGATCATTTTGTATGAAGGAATAGGCTCTTTGCTCAAGGATGGGGAAAAAAGGCTGAAAGTAAGGCAGGAAAATAAGGGATTTAGCTCAGATGCTATCAGCAAATTAAAAAGGTTAAGACAGACAGCAAAGTGTGACATCAAGAGTGGCAGCTCTGTAAATTTTTTTTTTTTTTTTGGTCACTGAAATGTGGGATCTTGACCAGAAAAAAAAAAAAAAAAAGAGGAAGGAGGGGTATCTGCATTAAAGATTCCCAGAGCGATGACGACAAGCCATCTTCTGAGTGACAGGAGCTGCCCTATGGATAACACAGCCAGGCTGTTCCCGGCTCACCCACCTCTCTAGAATTTACCATCATTAATTTCTCAGTACTCCCAATTCACATTTTTCTACCCAAGTCTGTTTCTTCCTCTTTAACCTCGGGCTTTGCCACATTGCAGGTATCGGGTGGTGCTTTGCTGTGTGACAGCTTCTAAATGCAGGCACGATAAAATTGTTACAAATGCCCCCATTATAAGGGTCAAACAAAAGAATTTAACCTAAATGCTCAGATTTCTAGCCAGCTTTTCTGTAGCATAGGCTACCAATCAAACTACACACCAGACCATCTGCCTGAGGAAAACGGGAATGGGGTTTTTCAACCGGATCAAATGAGTGGTTCAGCTGATGCTGCACCTTGTCCCCAGCAGGCACTGGAAGCTGATGCTTGGGAGTGAAATTCAGGCAGCCCTGATCTCGGCAGTGAGGGATTATCAGGTTTTCCCCCCCGTGCACCGTATTTAAAAGGAATTTCATGCCTTGAAGCACCATGATTTGTGGCTTTTCCAGAATCCTGGTGATTACTGCTGGTTCCCTAACCCATCTTGCAGACCTCGCCGTGCCCCTGCCCTCATTAACAGCCGGCAGCTGGGAGTCCCCCAGCTCCGGAAAAGAGGGTGGCGAGCGCCCAAATGGCCTATTTTCCCAAGGCCAGAGAAGTCGGGAAGACCCAGGGGTGCAGAGGGAGAAAAATAGATGGGAACAAAGGGAGAAATAGAAGGTAAGAGAAGGGCAGCACCAGCAAAAGGGGAATACTGCCTGCGGGATACTCGTGGGGATCAGCGTGGAGCATCCCCGCGGGAGGGAATGCGGGCTGGGGGCAGGCTGAGGGGCGGACTCCTCACCTCGGCAGCCTCCTTCTCAAATTTCTCAATGGTCCGTTTGTCGATGCCCCCGCATTTGTAGATGAGGTGCCCGGTGGTGGTGGATTTCCCAGAGTCCACATGCCCGATGACGACGATGTTGATGTGCGTCTTCTCCTTCCCCATGCTGCTGGGCTACGCGGGGCTGGCCGGGGCGGGCGGCGCTGGGGAGGGCGGTGGGAACGCAGCTGCCTTTTGGGGGAGGCTGCGGGGGAAGAGGCAGGCGTCAAAAGAGCCCCCCTGTGCCAGCCCCCTCCCAGCCCTTCGGGAAAGGCTGTCTTCCCCTCGCCCCACCTTCCCGCTGGACCAACGCGCCCGGGGGTGCCCGGCCTCGTCTGGCAGCTCTACCCGTGCTGGGTCAGAGCCAGCCTGCCCCCGGAGGAGGCCAGCCGGGCTATTTCGGGCTGCCACGTCCAGCCTCCAAGTCTCAGCAAGATGCCGTGTTTTTCGGCATCTTGCCCTCCATCGCCCTCGCGGAGACCCCCAGTTCCCAGGGCTACGTCATCGATGCTTCAAAGGTGCCCTTCCTCCCTGGAAAACCTCCCTGCGACTCAGGGCTGCTTCCGCTGCCTTCTCGCTCTTTCCAAACCCGAGGGCATCTACTCCATGTCGTGGGTGCCCTGGGAGGAGCCGAGAGTGCCCGTCCTCCCGGGCTACCCTCACCACTCCCCAGCTGGGCACAGTTCAGGTGGCAACAGGGCGTCTGCAAAATGGGGTGGACAAAAATAGCCCTCGCCTGCTCCCCCAAGCAGGGCTGCCAACAGTGGGGCTGCCGAGGGTTCCTCTGAGCCTGCACTGGGGGGGGTTATTATATTTTACTGCCATGAAACTGGATGGAACAGAGGGAGGAGGCTAAAAACGCAAACGGATGTATCCGGGGAGCTGTCCTGGCATCTCCCGGCGTTGCCATGACTCTGCAGCTGCACACAGACCGGGCACAATTAGGAGCTTTAATCTGACGTCTAATAAAATCCAATTTCACGAATCTGCCCATAGAAGTAAAGGAGGTCAGGAGGAGTTTGCTGCTCTAATAGCGATTCAGTCATGCGGATGATAACATTCCCAGCGAGAAGCTTCCCTGGGCAGCAGGAGCCGCGGCTGTCCCGTCCCTCCTGCCCTTGAACCCAGCCAGCCCGGATCTGGCCGCTTTGCGGCTCCACTGTGATGCCCGGTCCCGGAGCTCCCAGTCCTGGGTGCGGGTCCCTCTCCCCCCTGCAGACCCCTGGCACACGGGGGGGATGCAGGATCTCTTTGGGAATTGGGGATTTTTTTTTTTTTTTTTTTCTTCCCTAGGGAGCTAAAGGCATCCCTGCCCATGGCAGGGGGGTTGGAACGAGATGATCTTTAAGGTCCTTCCAACCCAAATCATTCGAGGATTCTATGATTCTAAAGGCAGGGTGGGGGGAACAAGGGGGGAGCTCGGGCGGATTATCAGGTTTTCCTCCTCATGCACAACCTTTAGAAGGATTTTCATGTTCTGAAGCACCACGGCTTGCGTGTTATTTCCCACCTGCGGGAAGACGCACCTGCGGGATGAAGGAATGGTCCAGCCCCAGCCTTTCCCTTCTCGGGATACCCCCCACCCCAGGGGCTGACAGCACCCACGCACGGGGTGGGGAGGGCACTGATCCCCCGCAGCCCCTGAGGCAGGACACCCCCCCCGCACCCCGGTTGTCCCCCCCCCATCCCGCCGGGGTCCCGCAGCTCTTACCGGGGCGGCGGTCGGGGCGGCCAGAGGCTGCCGGCTTGGGCTCCGCCGCCTTTATCTCCGCGGGAGGGGCCCACCTATCGACGGCGGCAGCGCAATGCAGCGGCCCCCCCGCACTACGGCAATGCGGTACCGGGCGGGGGAGGAGGAGGAGGAGGCGCGGGGGGGACGGGGGGAGGAGGAGGAGGAGGAGAAGAAGGGAGAGGCGGGAGAGACGGGGGACTGGGAGGGAATGTGTAGGGATGGGAGGGAGGTGGAAGGATGGGAGATAAAGGGATGGGGGAAATGGAAAGGTGGGGAGAGATGGAAGGGTGGAAGACGGACGGATGGGAAGATGCAAGGCTGAAGTCAAAGGGAAACAGTGAGATGGAAGATGGAGAGAGGGAAGGAAGGTGGAAGGATAAAAGCTGGAGAGACAGGAGACAGAAGATGAAGGCGTGAGAGGGAGGTGGAGAGATTGGAGGCAGAAGGATGGAAAGATGGGAAAAATGGAGGAGAAATGGAGAGGTGGAGGAATAGAAAATGGAGGGATGGGAAGACTGAAATCAGAGGGAAAGCAGGATGGAAGATAGAGGGATGGGGGTAAGATGGGAGGATAAAAGATGGAGAAATAGGAGAGCTGGAAGATGAAGACATGAGAGGGAGATGAAGGGATGGAGGAGATGGGGAGACTAGAGATAGAGAGAAGGGGGGAAGACAGGTAGATGGAGGCAAGGGCTTTTTGGAAGACAGGAGAAATTATGGAAGGGGGGCTTGGACCCCCTGTGGCAGCCTGGGAAAGAAGGGACAGGGTTGGGATTGGAGGGGGCCACCAAATCCCACATCCCTTGCTCTGCCCCCACTGGGGCCAGTGGTGCAGAAGGGCTGTGCTCCCACAGGGGCTGGGAGGAGAGGGGTCCCTGCAGGGCACAAACACAACCATGGGCAGATGCTGAGGGCACTGCCCCACATCTCTGCCTCCCTGGGAACGCATCAGCCCAGGAGCAAGTGGCAAAGCAAGGGACAAACTGAGCAAAACAGATTTCTGCACCTGCAACATGGACTGGGGCTGCTCAAGAATTTGTGGTTTATCAACATCATCTCATTTAACAGCAAGTGGGGTTCAAGTCCTAGGAGGACAAGGAAACCATAAGTAATCTCTTTCAGTAATATAACGACATTTTCTTTGCATAAAAACAACAATATGTAGTGGTCAGAATATTCATATCTGTGTCAGCTGTGCATTTCCAAGGCCAATCCAAAATTTTCTGTGTCCCAAAGCCAAATATAGGTCAAAAGAAAGCTAATTTTGAATAAAGATATGAAATAATCCAGACTAATTTTATGGCCCAGACCATCCTTCCAGTGAATGTAACAGCTCAGTTAGATACCCTTATGAAGATACTCTTACCTTCCTAGACTGAGGGTTAAAAACTTACTCATTATGTGGATAAAAATGTTCCTAACTTCTCATTAGTGCTTAAAGGGAGGCTTTTTTTAATGAATATTATAGCTCATTGGTATTTTCTTAGAAATATGATAGTCAAGCTATCTTTTGTTTTTATGAAGCATTCCTTGCACAACATAAAATGCACTGAATGCCAGGAAAAATAAAAAGAAACTTCCAAGGAGAAGGCTCTAAGAAGATTTAAAGAGATTACCCCAGCCTAGTTTTGGGACAGGGGTAGAAGCTTTACCACAGTTTTGGATGGGCTGGAGATGAACAGCAAGCATGATAACATAGAGGAGAGAGAGGTTTATAAATCCCTTATCCCTCCTATCCATATTTTTGTGCTCTTCCCTTTTTTTACACAAGGGCTGAGGCAGCCTGGGAACTGCCCTCAGCAGAGTAATGGCTGGGTTTTACAATGAAGATGGGGATGGAGTAAATCCTGGTCACCTCTGCCAGGTGAGCGTGGGATGGACTGCTCCTGTCTCCTTTCCTTCTCCAGCAAACAGAATTTTAGTTTCCACCCCTTTTCCCAGGCAGGACGAAGGGAACTGGGCAGTGGCCTGTTCTGCACTGAAATAGAGCCTGGCGGCCCATCAGCCTATAAATAGTCTAGGACGTGAGTAGGAGAGAGGGCTGTCAGACCTGGCTAATCCCAGCTCCCTTAAGCCACTTTACCCCCAGCCCCGAGAGGCTTAAAGCCACAGCTGTGTGCCCAGGTTTGGCTGGCACTGGGGGCAAAGGACTTCACTGAATGCATGAGGTCCCTGGGGACCATCAAGCTCAACTGCCACGCCTGAGTGCAATAATTTTCCCTCACAAAAATGGTGTAAATTTGCCCTTAAATGTTCAGCTGTGTAAAATAACAGAGACCCGAGCAAGCAAAATCTGAGGGTGGCTGAAGTTTAGCACCTCATCTCCCTCCATCTGCCGTCAGATCCACGGCCCAGCTGAAACAATTCCCCTACATCATATTTAGGCTGGATTCACCCTCCCCATAAACCACCACCAAATGATTTAGGGTGACTCAAAAAAACAGAAATCCCCCTTCCCCCTGAAGGGACAGGCAGGCTGCACACAAACATGGCAGGGACTTCTTACTCCTTTCATCATCATCATCACCTCCACCCCATCCAGCCCCACAGCCCGAGTTGAGATTTGATGCTTTAAATGGTACTAAAATTTCAATTTGCCCATACATAACAACTGGAATTTATTTTTTTCTGCAAGAGGCCCCACACAGTGTGACTGGGAGAGGGAATAATCCACAGTGCTGGTAATTTGTATGGATCCGGGATGCGAACACCCCAGGCTGCCTGCCTGGCTCTGGGGGTGTTTCTGCCCGTGAGTGTTCAGTTCACTGAGCACTTGTGTGTTTCTCATTATAAAAGGGCTCCTCTGAAGGAGGTGGTTTGGGCAGGGTAGATGGCAGCCATGAGGAATGCCAGCCTGGATGTTACTCCAGAAGCTCTGCTCTCACTAGTGAAAAGCTGGGGCTGGACAGAGGGATGACTGTAAATTGCTGTTTTCTTTCTATGCAAAGAAATAGAGATACAGTCCTTGAAAGGAAGAAGCACAGCCCGGCCTCATGCAAGAGCCATCAGAAAAGCAGACCAAAGGTGTCCTACAGTACTCCATTTTTACTGCATAAAGAAGAATTCAAGATAAATAACTTTGCACCAGCACTAAGTTCAGTTTATTTCCTCACATGCTCTCCTAAAAGTCTAAACACAGCAAATAGGTATTATAATTAATATAGATTAAGTGTTATTGAGACTTTACCCAGTTCTGTCATGAAATGTAAATATTTTCCTTGAGTTAAGCCAGAAGTAAATCACGGCATTACATTTGATGTAATTTCAATGAGGTGTTTGTGATATCTCTGAATTGCAGGGGGAATATAAAAGCAAAATGTTGTCCGAGAGTGGTTTATTGCTGTGAAGCTCCTCTTTGCTTCTTTTTTTTCTGCTTCCACACCTTCTTTTCTCTCTCAGAGAGCTAAATAATGTGAGATCAGGAATTCTGCAGTCTGTTTTCAAACAGGGCTGCCTCTGGGCCCATGCAGGTTCCTCTGGGTGGCTGGTCTAACCTGGACAGCCTTTCTTGCCCTTTCCTGACATTCCTGCCCATCTCAGCTCCCATGACCACACGGAGACTGCAGAGCTGAGCCAGATGTGCCCTAATGTAGACTTGGTGCTCTGAATATCCAGATGTGCTCTAATGTAAACTGCTGCTCTGAATAGCCACAGCTCACTGAGAGCAGCAGACGAGCTCAGCTCCTGCCAAGGGAACTTGCAGTAGCCTGTGCTCCCAAAGCAGTCATCTCAAACAAATGACATTTCTCCCCCATCAACATTATTAAAGCCTTTCTGTCATCAGATCTATTTATCACTGTCTGTCTTCCCTTTCTCATATCACACATCTTGGTCTAATCAAATTCTTAAGATCAAGCATCTCTCATGAGGCAGCAGTTACAGCCTTCCTGTCTTTTCCAGCTATACACACATAATTATTAATAATAATAATAGTAATAAATAACTGTGCAGCTGGATGAATTATATTCATAAATTAATATACCACAATGCTTGACGTTATCTTCATACATACCCAAGAAAGATGACTGTGTATATTTCAAAGTCATTTTTCTGTTAGATAGAGGAGTAAAGGTTTTGATGTGTGCACAGTTAAGTAAAGTCAAGTGAGTGTAATGCAAAGCAAAACTTTCCCAAACCCACAGCATTTTTGCCAGAGCACAGAGCTGGCTGTGCCAACAGG
Source organism: Coloeus monedula (assembly GCF_965178545.1). Taxonomy (NCBI): domain Eukaryota; kingdom Metazoa; phylum Chordata; class Aves; order Passeriformes; family Corvidae; genus Coloeus; species Coloeus monedula. The sequence goes on along the minus strand of NC_138797.1, from coordinate 10,219,280 downwards.
AGGCTCTGCACGTGTGCGCAGTGCCCACAAACACAGATTCATTGCTGAAGCTGTGCAGACATTCCCGCTTCCATTTCTTCTTCCATCCGTGCTCCTGACAATTTACCAATGTTTTTAAATATAACTACTCACTTCCCTCCTTTCTGCAGAACTGCAATTTTGGAAACTGCCTAAATAAGTGATTTTTTTTTCCCCCTGTTTCCATTATACTGGGATCATTTTAACAGAGTAGAAGAAAATGCCACATAATATTCTGCCTTACACTTTAAAACACAATTATAGTCAAAATGTGAATCTAAAAATGGACTCATGGGACCAAAGTCTCAGACACTGTAAACTGGCACAGATTCATTCTCTTAGGCAGAACTGGAGTGTATTGCTGAGAATTTGACATAGCAGCTTTTATATCAATGAATTCATTTAAAACTGCAGTAGCTTCCAAGGAAAGGGTTTTCCTGTTCACCAGCCTGATAAACAAACTTGTAAATTTAGTATCAGAGTCCTTGATATTGTGTAAGTGGCTATAAACGATTCTGTAGTCAATTAACAATTCTGTTACTGATATATGAGCCAGATTTAAACTAGATCAGTCTCCCACGTTTGCACGACCTTGGTTTGTGCAGCAAATGCAGCTCTGAATTCAGGCAGCATTTTACCCTGGTAAACCCCAAAATTTATCACTAAACTTATGGACTTGACTCTGGACCATAACTGTACTCCATGAATTTTTATTCTTTAATTTATCTGGGCTTAAAGAAGTATTTATTTATGCAGACCTCCCACAATATTTATGTTTGTCCTCCAGGGAAGACATCAGGAAAAGCAGAGCCCTTCCCATCAGTGGCCATGACAGCACAGACACCAGGACAGAGGCTACACTGGGGGATAGAGCCTAAAACATAAATTAAGCCTTTTTTAGATCTGCAGGCGGAGTGGGCATGGCTTCATCCCACCTCTGAGTAGATCTAGTTCATCTCTAGTTCAACCTTTTCAGCCAGGTGTGTGCCAATATTCAATAATTTACACAGAACATTGCCTGCTTTTCATAAATGTTGCTGACTTTCACAGACAGCTCACTAGAAAGTTTCTATCTTCCCAGCAATAGGAATAGAGAGAACAATTCATATTAAATAAAGCAAACTCAAAAAAAGTCAAATGCATCTTTATATCTTTCTCATTTCCACGAAACGGGATCTACCTAGAGCTCTAATATCTCTAAATTTCTGATAATAGACCCCTAATGTCAATACACAATAAAAATAGGGGAAATATCTAAGTCAAATTCTTTTTTCCAATGTATTTAAAACACACCAGTGGTATCTTTAAGTGAGATCACACACCAGAGTGTCTCCACTGATGGCACTGGAAGCTGAGGGTTGTTACAGCATCAAAGATGAGAGGATATGTTACCCTTTAGAAACCCAGCTGGGTAACATGGAGAGCAACTCTTTTAGCACTGTTCTATATTTGAGGCTCTCCTAACTTGATTTATCAGAACAAGTGTTCTGTAACCAGTCTGCAGTTTTCGCCCCAAAAATGCACTGTCTAAACAAGATTCTGGCCCAGTAACTCCTCCTTCTTCCCCTGATCCACTATTGCTGCCACCAGTTTGGCATCACAAATTCACCCAATCAAAAAAATACTTTCTAGACCATTTGTTCATGTTGTTTTATCGCTTCCCTGTGTCTTGCAATTAAAAACTCCAAAGGAAATTAGCTTATCTTTCATTACAAACAAGACTGTTATCCCTGCCCCTGAAAATTTCTGCTTCTTTAAACTCCATCAAATAATACGGCTAGTTTGGGTTTTAGACTGTCAGTGAAAAAAACCACACAAGAAGATTGTGGTAATGGAGACCCCAGCTGACATCATCCTTTGTAATGTGTTTCATGTGCCCTCAGATCTTTTCATTAAATAATTCAGTGTCTGAAGGGGGGAGGACAGGACAGGGAAGAAATTGATTTTAGAATTCATCATTAAATGCCCTTGGTTTTTTTCCTTTTCTCCCCCTCTTTGTTTTTCTAACAACCGTGTGGCATTGTCTGTGGACAGAATCAGAGAGAGAACATCAGAGAGATTATTGGAGGGTTGGTGTCTATACATCAGTTTTAATGTTTAAAGCTTTATCATATAAGGTGTTTTCTGGGAACTCTTCATGGAAACTTACTTTTTTTTCAGTGCATGAAAATATCCCCACAGTCACACACAAACAAAAGAGGGATTTTTTGTTAAGTGCTCTCCAAGTGCATGGGCTGGGATGGCCTTTCCACCTCCACTGGCTACTCTCAGGTCAAGTGCCTCACTGCAGCACTACCACAGACTCCTAAAAGTATTTCCAGCTTTATGAACAAACTGATAATGTGCCAGTTTGAAAACAAACCAGTGGCAGATTGCAAGCCAGAATTATAATTTAACAGGAAAATTAAACTAAATGAAATAGAACAAAAACACTGACAGGGTCAGGATGCAACATGACACCCTCTTAGCCAGGGTGGTGGTGGCAGTCCAAATGAAGCGGTCCTGTTGTAGCAGGGATCCTGTAGAAGGGCCTGGTCTCCACCAGACAGCCCAGTAGTAGCTCTTATCCTGCAGGACTTTAGGTGGTAAAGGCTTCTTGTGCTGTTTCAAACCCCAGATTATATCCAGGTGGGAATGCTTGGCTCCTCCCCCTGGGCGGAGCAGCTCACAATGGAATGATGTCATTCTATGAGTCACGTGGTGGGTCCTTGATTGCCCATTGAACAAAGATAGCACCTGGAGGGAGCTTATCAGGGATGAGTCATGGTAGGAGATACCGATCACTGCCCCACCCAGTTTAACACCTGGTGAAGATGATCACAGAATACTGCTATTGGTTACGTCTTACACTGTAGGACATGATAGAAAACACCTCATGAGTGACCCTGCAATTACGTTGCATTGAGCCAGATCAGCCCAGTTATTGCCCCCTGCAATCTCCCCTGAGTCAGTTCAAATGCAAAGAGCACTGATAAACATTACTGGCAATCAAATAATAGTTAAGCCTCAACAATCATTTTTAACCTGTCTACTTTGGTAATAAGTCCAGGGACTGCCATTTGAAGATAATGAGACAGGTGTCAATGGCATGGATGTGTTTTAATCCCACAAAACTACAGGGAGGGCAGAGGAATCTGCAGAAGGTCTGAGTTAATTCTGTAAAGATCCCTGTGTCCTCAATGATGTCCTAAAAAAATCTTGTGAGGAGCACTCACATTTCTGTTTTGCTTAATGTAATGTAAATAAATAAATCAAGGAGCTGTGTCCCATCACAGAGATTACCTTGTGTTTGAAATTTCAGAGAAACACCAGCAAATTTATGTAAATATGTATGGGAAATGAAGTTTACATCATGGAGAGAAGATTTGCCTGGAGAATATTGTTGGATGCTCTGTGAGAAACAGCCCTTCCAAAAATCCTCATCTGGCACAGTGTCGGTCTCCTCTGCTCCAGCTGAAGCCAAGGGTAGCAGAGAGAACCAGGCAGGGTCACCTGAGCCAGTCCCCAGGGGCTGAGTGGCAGTTTTGGAATGACACCTGGAGCGCCATTCCAAACAGAAGTAACAGTGTGACTCCAAGGCTGGTATTTATTGTGCAGAAAACATGTAGCCATTACTGGGAGCTTGTCAAACTGTGCCTGGCAAATTACATACATGGGGAATTTTGGGTTGTTTCACTCCTGTTTGTTAAACCATTAAGAACTGGTTCTGATCACCCAAAAACGCATTTTTAAATCAAAATGCTGGTATGCAATTTCTGATTTGTTTATGAGCTGCACCAGGCACTCGATGTATTACTCTAGAGATCCCGTGGGCTTGGGACAGAAATCCATTTCCCCTTCCACATGGACAAAGATGCCCAGCTGCTTCAGGTCCCACAGGTTGAATGGGAGTGGGAGGTAGTCAGGGTAGTAATATTCGGAATCTTTAAATTCCATTCCAGGGACATGTTACAAATAAACCGGGTCGATTTCTTCAGCTCTGAGGATGAGTTCTTGTGGTGTGCAGGGAGAGGAGGGAATGAAAATCTGTTCTGAGTTTGAGAGGTAACTGGTACTATCATCTTCAGTCCGGATTTTTCTCCCATTACTTTTTTTTTAAAAAAAAAAACAGTCCGGGTTTTCCCAAGAATCCATTCCGTACTCCGGGAAAAATCCAGTCCGGGTTTTTTCCCCAATCCATTCCGTGTTCTGGGAAAATACCAGTCCGGGTTTTTCCCCATTCCGTACTCCAGGAAAAATCCAGTCCGGGTTTTTTTCCCCATTCCGTACTCCAGGAAAAGTCCAGTCCGGGTTTTTCCTGCAGCCTGCATCCCGGATGGAATTGTCCCCTTTTTTTCATGGCTCCCCGTGTCCGGCAGGAGCCGGGGTGTGCTGAGCTGCACCCTCCACCCCACACTGCAACACTGGAACTTTCTCCAAGAAAATTCAGTGGTGCCATCCTGAGAGAAAACACAACCCAGCAACAAACAGAGCAGCGCCTCACTTTTAATGTAGCAAATATACGGTACCTTTGAATTACAAGGTCACTTTCCCATGGAATTACTAGCAAAAATATCCACAAAAAGTTCAAATAAATAAGAACACATGAATACCAACATCAAAAACTTAATTGATTAATTTTTAAATGGGAAACCACATTTTTAATGTGAAGCAGAAAATCAAGCCTTTTTCATTCCCAAATAATGTTGAAAATATCAGAATGTATCAGGTCTTCATAACATTTAAAGGGAAGTTCTTCAGATTCAAACATTATCCATTCTACAATGTTCAAAATGACCAGAAAATCCCACCCTACCTGCATTTATTACGTTACCACTTCTGTAATGATAAAAGCTCATCAATTAGGAGGTGCTCTATGGGAATGCAAGGTTGAAGAGGGTGGTTTTCAACTTGAAATAATCAATAATTTAGTTTTGATCAATTCTAATTTCTATGCAAATCAATGTGGTAACCCTGGCCCATCTATTAAGTGAAGCCCACACTGAATGAACTTGATCACACAAGCAGTCTAAATTAAATTCAGACCTGTAATTCAATACTAAAGGGAAAAATTACCTGTGACGGTCAAAAGCTGGACTCAGTGACACCAGGAGTGGGGCCCACTGACAGAATTAGGAACACTGAGATGTCAAACGTTCCCCCAATATCCCAGGAGCAGCTAAACAGCACAGGAGGTGATGCACTTTTGATACCTTGAGTATTTTTAAAATATATTGTCTGCAATATGGCAATTTCCATAAGAATTCTGTTGCACAGTATGCATTTATTTATGCACACCACATATTCATGCCTGTCAGATGTCTGCGTGAAGATCTACTTTAGTGGACTCCAAATGATGCCTCTTTCCCTGGTGTTGAAACACAAACAGCAAAATTTCTCATGCTTTAAAACCATCCCCATTAGCACAACCTCCTTAAGCAGTTAATTCCTGCTCTAGGATATATTTGTAGCATGGCTGGGATATGGCTTAAGGAAAAAGATCCTACAGAAATCTGCAATCTGGTCTGTCTCCAATTTTCCCTTCCTGCAAATATTTTCTGTTTGCTTCCTCATTATTCCTCAGTGAGATTCTCTGCTGTAACATAATTCACATAGAACGGTTTATGTTCGTCGTCGTCATTGCCTTGGAAGACTACAATTAAAATCTTTCCCTGCTCCTAAATGTTGCCACTGTTGTGTGTTCTCCGAGCGAGCATTGTAAATGAAAAATGAGGAAGGGAGGTCACATGAACAGAAGAGAAAGAACACAGAAAAAAATCCTGTGCATTTTCCTCCTTAAATCACAATAAAGATCATTAAACCCCCAAAAACAAGGGAATAATACTCAATAGAACAGAGCTTACACTAACAAACTGCATGAAATCTTCCTTCTGGTGTTTCCTTCCCCTCCTTTAATTTAGTTGTAAACTAGCTTGGAATAAATTCTGGAGTCTCCAAATATGCATTGAGATGAGTGAGACACAGGGAAAAATCTGGTTAGAAATAATCTGTAGGTAAGGCTGCATTTTCCAAACAATACTCTGACTTCATGTCCCCATGAGAAAGACTCCGTTCATCATCTAAAAGGCTGTAATTAATTGGGAAAAAAAATTACAGGGTGATTAGTGGGACACACATGGGAGGTGAGATAGACTATTAAATTTATTTCCAAGAGGAGATGTGGAAAGTATTAAATTTCCTTGTCCAAGTAACCTTAGTTAATATACATTGATCAACTAGTGCTTCGGATATGTGCACGGCTTATCAGTTTATCAGCATCTCAAGGTTTTGTGCCAATTATTCTCACATGTTCTCAATAAAATAATAATAGCAAAAAGGACAAAAAAATAAATGGGAAGATCCATCTTTCAGTGACTACTACCACCTCAGTAGATCAATACGTGTCATAAAATTCTTATCACTTGGAAAACAGAAATCCTTTTATGGCAATAAATCTTTAGTATTTTAGTTACTTAGATCAGTCATGAGGGACCCAGGAAATTTCAGACAGGCACAGAAAAAAATCCTAAAATTAATCCAAAGTAATTGTGAAAACCATGTGATCTGATGTTAAAACTTTCACCTGTTTCATGGGTTTGAGACTTTTGTCCAGATTTTCAATGCCTATTTAATGGGACAGATTCTGATTTTACCTTGTGATGGAATTCTGTAAAACAAGTAAAATAAAGCTAATGTGCTGTTTTATGTTACTGACAATCAGAGAATAGTCAAATCCTGCGCTTTGGAATTGGAACATGACAACTGTCATAGCAAACAATACAATTTGTGCCAAATACAGGGTAGATTATTGCTGCTGCAAGCCATGAGCAATAGCAGGTGTTACAACACAAAGTCCTGTGGTTTTTGTGGGTTTTTCCACATTTCCACACTAGATCTTTTTTTTTTTTTTTTAGCTAGTAGAACAGGATGTTGCCATGGCAGTGGACAGTGTGGCCTTCTTCTTGGGTCAGCTGGGGACATGGCTCACATGGAGTGTCCCCATGCTGGGGTGGTCATACCCCACTGAGAAACACACCCTCGGCCCTTTTACTGCCCCATGAGCTGAGCAGGGAGATCGATGCCCTGGAGCAACCCAGGGCTGCCTCCCCTGGCACTGGTTCCTCATTCTGGTGCTTAAAGAATAACTCCAGATTAATGAGAAAAAACACAGACTGGGGGAGGAGTGAACCTTGTTGCATTGGGAGTTTGTGCCAGAACCACCCCAGGCTGCAAGGTGGGCTCCCTTCTGCCTCCAATCCCTGAAATGGTTAAAGTATCACCCCCCAAAAAAATGCTCTTTTCCACAGCTGCACTCAAAGTGCAGGATTTTACTGCAGATCTTCAGTATGCTGGGCTGCAGAGCTGTGCACTGGAGCATTACTGAATTTTAGGGGAGAAAAAAATGAGTAACATTTTAGGTATATCAAGTACCAAACTGCCTTTGCAGAGATACCCCAAGGCTCTGGCATCTCTCCGAGTGTTTCGTTCTCAACCCCATTTCCATTCCATACAGAAAGAAATTTTCTGTGAAGTTTCCGTTCCTCTTACACAGATCTGCTTCCTTGTACACACATCCACTGCCTTGTCTCTCCCAGACTCACATCCCACAAAACCAGTGATTTATGGAGCAGGATTGTTCACCGGTGCCCAAACACGGAGGAGCTGGACTGTGGTGCAGGTTGTACTTTGGCCTTGTTGCAAGCTTATCCTCTGAAATAAGGCGTTCCTTCCCAAAACTGATAAAGCCCAGCCAGCTTGGAATCCCTCGAATCCGTATTTATTTATTTTTCACGTTTACCCTCATTTAAAAGGCGGCACCGCTTGAAAGGAGAAAAAAAAAAAAAAAAACTTCACCAGCTCAGAACGGGAGCTGAACCACCACAAAGGCAAAGGGCGGGCAGGATTTCCAATCCCCTCTCTCCGGGGGATTGTTGGGCCGTTCCGCGGCTGGTCCGCGCGGCTTTGGGGGGCTGTCCCCGCTCCCCGTCGCGACAATCGCGACCCCTCGGGTGGCAGGGGCGTGTCCGGCCCCGCCCCCGCTGCCATTGGCGGCCGCCGGGAGGGCGCGGCCGGAGCGGATAAAGGCTCCGAGCGGGGGCGGAGCGGCAGCGCCGCGGCTCAGGCCGTGCGGTGCGAGCGGACAGCGGCCGCCGCCCCGGACCCCCTGCCCTGCCCTGCCCTGCCCGCCGGACCCCGCACGCCGGACCCCGCACGCCGGACCCCGCACACAGCCCAGGTGCGCTGCCCGCGGGGGGAACGGGGCGGCCCCGAGCGAGCGATCGGCGCGTTTGCTTTGCCAGGGGGCTGCGCTGGGACTTGCCCGTGCCTCGGTTTCCCCGCTGAGGAAAGGCTGCTTCTCCCGGATGCGGCTCGGTGTCCGCCAGCTGTTGGCAGCTGGGACATTTGGCCCCCTGAGCCTTTTTAAGAGCTTTCTGGGGGAAGAAGGGGTCAGACTGTGGGAAGAGCCAGCTGCTGGCAGGAAGGTGGTTTGTACCCGGAAGAGGCAAAAAACTTCCCCAGTTCAGAACATTTCACCACATTAAAGGCAGGCAGGTTTGTACCGGCTGTGGGTGATGTACCGGCTGTGGTTTGTACCGGCTGCTGAGGACAGGCTGGGGCTGGAGCTCCTTGCAGGAACAGCCCCGGTATGTGCCCCAGCTGAATGTTTCTTTGCTCCTTATGCAACATCCGCCTGGGATTTTGTAACTCCAGATGTTGATCCAAGGAGGGGAGCTGGATTTCTGCAAGAAAAACACCCTGGAAGGAAGGGGGGTCGGGAAGGGGCTGTGCAGACTGTGCTCTGGGCAGGCGGTTGTGGATGAGGGGAATTATTTTGGTTTTGCACATAGCTCTTGGAGCTCTGTGGATTTAATCCACGTGCAGTGAGCACCAGCCACCGTTCCCAGTGCAGGGTTGCACATCCCTTTTCTCCAGAAGTCATATTGGTTCCATTTACACCCCTGCAGCTTTCGGGGGTGCAGGGGTGGGTGCTAACAGCTGCCTCTGTGCTCTCAGGTTTAGATCTGCACAAGAACCAAGATCAGGAACCATGGCATCCATTCCATCCAGCGGCTCCCTCATGGCCACGCACAACTATCGCAGAAGTAAGGGCAGGCTGGGGGCCGGCGTGGGCTTGGGGTGGTGGGTGAGCATATGGGGGATCTCTGCCAGGTGTGGGGGATGTGGCTCCTGCAGAGATGGAGCTGAGCTCAGGTCTGTGCTTTCAGCTGCAGCCCCATGTGAGCATTTGCTGAGAAAAGGGGACAGCCAGCAGTGTCCGTGCTGCTGCCCAAGCCCCCCTTTGGGCTTGCTGGTGAGGGGGCTCAAATCTCCTTCACTTGTTACGAGGGTTGTAAGGGCCAGAGTGGATGGTTTCACCTTGCACTGTTGCTTCAGAAATGAGCTGCTAAACCAGTCCGGGCAATGGTAGCTCCTCGTACCTCATCCAGGGGAGACTTTCTGGTTTAATGGATTGCTTAAACCAGAGGGAATTAAAGTATTCCCCCTGAGCTGAAACAAGCAGCAAGCTCGTAGCTGTTGTACTAAAAGCACATGGATTATACACAGGAATTTGCATCCTCGTGGCCTCAATTCATCTGCAGAGGCCTCTCAAAGCCACTAAACTATGTCCTTGGGGTTGCAGTTTTTTTCCTACAGAGGTGTTCAGGTGTTTTTCTGCTCCCTGCTCTTGGAATCTCCCCAGTATTCCCTTCCTAGTGGTTTTTATTGGCCTGGCCCTAAACTGGGCAAGTACTGGAGCGAGTTAGTGATGAGGCTGAGCAATAGCACCCAGGGACAGCCATGCCAAGGCTGTGCTTTCCTTCTTGTGGCATGACCATGGCTCAGCAGTGGTTCTGATGGCCATGATTTTTCCACAGGGCGCCTGAGCTCCACATCCAGCACCAGCTCCTGCAGCTCAGAGTACTCTGGGGAGGTCACCCCCCATGGCCTGGGTAAGTGTCACCTGTCCTGGCCCAGGGAGACACTGCTCCCAGTCCCTCTTTGGGAAATCTTACTGGAGGTGACCCAGCCTCTCCTGTGGGATGAGGCTGGGGTGGCCATGGGGCTGCCCAGGTTGCAGTGACCTGGATTCTCCCTGTCATGCACTGCTCCCCAGACCTGCCCAAGTCTGACCCCGGCCAGTGGTGGGCCAGCTTCTTCTTTGGGAAGACGACTCACCCAGCCATGACAACGGTGTCAGAGTCCCAGGAGAGGTGAGTGCTTAGAGGTGACACAGGGGAGCACCAATGCAGCACCCAGGGCACTTGGGAACATCCCCGCTGCATCCCCGAAGGTGCATTCTGACCCAATGGGCCATGTCCATGCCCAGGGCTGCAGGAATAAATGCAGAGCAGTAACGCCACATTTCGGGGTTGGCATGATTGCTGACTCTCTCTCTGCTCTGTGTTGCAGCTTGGGAGCTCTGCGGGTGGCCACAGGACCGATGGCCTGTGCCCTGGTGGCAGCCCCGGGCGCGGGACGGAGGCGCCACGTCAGCGAGTCCAGCGCGGGGCCCTCGGTGTGAGCGGGTCGGCGGCTGCTCCCCCCCGCCCCTGTAGAGTAGCTGGCTGCTCCAAGGAAAAGGTGCTGCTTTCTGATGGAGAAGTGCAGCAACCCCGACGATTCCACTCCGGCCTTTTTTACTCTCTCCCAGTGTAACTAAGCCCTCCCAAAGCTTTTCCTAAACTTGTACAATGGCAACGAATAAACTTGAGCAGCCTTTTAAAACGCTGTGGGTTGTTCATTGTCTGTGGAGGGGGGAGCAGAGCGGTGCTGGGGGTGTTGGTGGGGCTGGACCAGGACACAGCACGGCTCCTGGCCGCAGAGCAGGATGCAGTGGTGCCAGATACCACGTGCTAGCCTGACTCACTGGGCCGTGTGTGTTTTGCACGTGAGCAGGATCTGGCTGGGCTGTGGTGGTGTTGCAAACGCCTTCCCTCACCCTCTTCTCTCCTTACTTGGCTACACAGCCTGCCGCTGCTGGCACTGAACTTGTTTTGCTCCCCAAACACGTGGCTGCCCTGCTCTGCTTTGGTACCTCGAGGGGCAGGAGCGAGTGCCAGGGCCTGAGCAGGTGTGGCTGGGGCTGGGGGGAGGATTTGGGTGCACAGTGACGCCTCCATAATGATGAGAGAGATAAGGCTTGCTCAGGACATGCATTTTGTGGATCTGGATATCGGGCCAGAGCTCATGGTGTGGATGGCAGCTCAGGGGCTGCACTCGGTTTGGCAGCCCTGGATCCCAGCTGGCCCATGTGCTGCACTGCCCCGAGTGCTGTTTTGCCTGATTTTTGCCTTCAAATTACTCAGTTTGGCTGTTTGATCCTTCTGAGAGCTGGGAAAACAAGAGCCTGCAGGTGCCTGCACGAAGGGAGCAACTTTGTTCCTGCTGGAAAGTAAAAAAAACTTGGCAGAGGTTGATTTAAAGGTGCCAAATGTTCCTGCTCTGCTTCTCGCCACAGCATGAGGAGTGGGGCTGTCCCTGCGTGCACCAGGGGCTGCAGCTGAGGCCATGGGACCCTTGAGCCATGATTTTCCCTCCTGGTGTCCCAGGCAGGCAGGGAAAAGGGCAGGGAGCAGCTGGGGGCACGTGGCTGCTCTGTTTTCTGTCTGCTCTGCAGGGGCATCCAGGGTCACTTCCAGCTCTGTTGTTTCTGACAGTGGAAAGTGTTGAGTAAGCTTTTCACTGAGCTCTGCTTCCCCAGGCACAGGTCCTTGTTTTTGGGGCAGAGGGTCTGTGTCCCCTGTGCCTTGGAGGGGCCAGAGCAGCACTGGCACCTCTGCTCCCCCTGTGTAAGTGTGTGCATCCAAGGAGAATGGCTTCAGGGGGGTTCCAGCAGTCTGGAACAGTTTGGACCCCAGGGGCTGCCAGCACCCTGAGGGTGACCCCCCATGTTCATGGCAGCAACTGATCGGATGTGACTTCCAGTGGGGCAGCAAACTGCTGTTGTTGGGAGGGCTGCACATCCCAGGAAGCACATGGCAGCCTTTAAACTTCCCTAAACATGGGGAAATAAAGATAAAATAGACCCTTTCTGAGAAAGAGCAGGCAAGGCTGGTTCAAAGTGTGGCTGAGGCACCTCTCCAGGGTCTTCCCATGCCCCAGCAAAGCCCTTTGGGTGCTGCTCACCCCCAGGCTGCATCAGGGATCTCCTCTGATCCTGGTTCCTAGCAAAAGCAACATATTTTGGAGAGACAAGTATTTTTTTGCAAGCCTGGAAATCAGTGTGGACACACAAAGGTAAAGTCAATATTACTGTATTTGCTTGATCATGGAGGGACAAACCCAGCAACTGTCCCCAGGCACCCAGGGGAGGCAGTCACAGAGCAGAGGCACCAATCCTACATCCCTGGCTTTCATCTGGGCACATTCCCCAGCCTGATCCAGCTCTAAGTGAGCTGCTCTGTGATGCCATGAGCACATGGATGCTGCCCTATCCAGGTTTTGGATGCTGGATGGCAGTTAAGTTCATTCCCACATTGCTCTGGGGTGGGTTGGATTTACAGCAGGGACTGCAGCACCTGTCAGTGGCTGCCCTTGTGCCCACGGTTCCCTGTCCAGTGAACCAAAACTGCCTGGAAAAACCCTGCAGAATCCAAGGCTGTGTTTCTGAATGTCTGCAAAGTGTCACAGACTCAGACTCCTTCTCTGCTGGGAGTGAAGATACAGGGAGAGTCCAGATGCCCCTAGATGTGCTCCTGGGCAGCTTCATGGCATTTCTGAGGGCAAAGCCCTTGGCATTGCCTTTTTTGCTTGGGGTTGAAAGGCTTTTAGGCTCTTTCTTTCCCCTTCACAGCATTCAGACATATTTTGGAAAAGCATTTGACAGCCAAGCATGTTTATTTTTGTCCTGTTTCCATCTTCACTGCTGTGGGTGTCTCTCTTCTCAAGTAACAAGTGATGAGAGAAAACTCTCATTTCACAATGCCGTGGAACAGCCTCAGGTTGTGCCAGGAGAGGTTTAGGTTGGATATCAGGACAAACTTTCACACTGAAAGAGTTACCAAGCATGGGAACAGGCTGACCAGGGCAGTGGAGTCCCCATCCCTGGAGGGGTTTAACAGACCTGTGGATGTGGCACTTGGGGTTAGTGGTGGGCTCGGCAGTGCTGGGGGAATGGTTGGACTCGATGGTCTTAGAGGGCTTTTTCAACCTAAGTGATTCTATGATTCTAGCTGATTTCCTGTGTCCTCATGCTGCTGCTGTGGTGGGATAGCAAGGGAAACATTGGGCAGTAGAAGCAAGACAATCAAAGGGGTTCCCCATACACGGCACCCCTCCCTAAGCAATCCCCTTCTTCCTATAGGGCTTGATATTGGAGGGGCAAGCACCCACCTCCCATGGCATCAGATCCACTGGGACTGATGTACCCACCTCTGCTCCCTCTGTGGTGTTTTGACTGTTGTTAATTCACATATTTGCTCAAAACTCGCTGGTGTTTTCTGCTCACTCTCATCCCTTGCAGCAGCCCTCGTGCCACCCCGCCACCTCCAGTGAGAAGTATTTCTTTACATTCCCTGCCTCTTGCTGCTGGGGGTTGTTTTGGTTTGGTTTATTTCCCTCCAGCAGCCTTGCTTCCCCCTCACCCTTCAAAGGCTGATGTGGGACCTTAAAAATAGAAATGAGCTGTGCAGCTGAAATACATCGCATTAGCCTGAGGCTGCTTCCAAATGCCACTGGGTCATGGCTCCGATCCTTGAATCTGCAAACGGGGCACATGCCAGGCTGCAAATGGAGCAGGAGATACCTGTAACAACAGGACCAACAACAGGATTTGCAATGCCCACTCTGGAGTGGTTCCGGAAGGACTGGGACCCCAGCATTCCTGCCTTTGTGGAATGGACTTAAGGAAAAACCTGGTTCCGTTTTTTTGGGGGGAGGAGGGCTGCAGTGCCCAGCCCAGGCTGAGATCCTGGCAGCAGATAGGAAAATTTGGGCTCCCCACCCCCGGCCACCAAGTTTATCTACTTTTATAAAGCAAGTAAGACTCGGAGAAATGCCAGAACCCAGCAGACCATGCTGGAGGGAAAATCCAGGCTGCGGATTGGCTTTTCATGCAGCAGAGGAGGAGGAGGAGGAAGGAAAACTGCTGTGGGGGCAGCACCGTGTCATCACATCCCCATATTCCCCCTCCACATCCCCAAGAGGTCACCGTGACTGCTGAGTGACCTGGTTTTGGGCGATATGTCTGACGGGCTGGTGCCCTGCCAGCCCCACGGGCTTCTCCAGGTACCCCACCATGGACAGCTGAGCCCCACACCAGCCCCATCACCCCATACACACCCTTCTCCTCCTGCTTATTTTTGAGCTCCATCTGGTGGCAGCCAGACCTGCAAATTTACTGTCTTAATTGCTGTTTGACAGCCTGGTCTAGAGGAAAGTGTCCCTGCCCATGGCAGGAGGCTGGAACAATATGATCTTGAAGGTCCCTTCCAACCTAAACCATTCTGTGATTCTGTGCTACATCAGCCCCACCGTGCCTGCATCAGGCATGTTCCTGCCCTTCCTTAGTGTGCCATAGCCCTTCACCTGCTGGATGTGGCTTCAGTCTTTAGTTTCCTGCAGGAGAGGACCTGGGCTGTGCATGGGTGTGCTCTCTGCTCCAGTGTTTGATCAGGCTGCAAAATGTTTGAGTAAGGTGAGGATTTCCTCTTGCAACCATGCCCAAACCCAGCCTGGTACTTTTTCCACCTGGGAACACTCTAACCAGGAGCTGCTGCCTTCCCAGGACAGGGCTGCAGCTCTGTGGGCATGAACAGAACAGGCTTTATCCCACCCCTAAACCACATTCCTGCCTCCCCTTTCCAGGCCCCTCGTGCTTGGAGACTTGTTCAATTAACAGCCAGACTTGTTTCTGCTCTTCTGCACAGCACGGACGCTGCCCAGGCGTGGGGAATGTTGCATAAACTTTATTAACTTTATAAATTTCAACGCTGCTGTTGGCTCAGTCCCACTGGTCACCTGCAAACAGGCAAAATGGGCTTGTCAGGAGGAATTCTAAACCTCTGCCAGTTGCCTTTCACCCACAGCATGTCTGCTCCTGCCACCAGTGCCACAAATGTGTTAGGGCTCCAACAGCCCCACTCGGGCTGCCCCTGCCTGCACCAGCCTGGAGCCTTGGCATTGCTCCTAGTGAGGCTTTTCCATGTGTCCTTCCACTGCTGCCAAGGACAGCCCAGCCTCTGGGAGAGTGCACGGGCAGGGGGGCAACAGGCACTTGGCTGGAGCAAACTCTGCCCCGGCTTGGGAGGGACCAGAGGCTCAAGGTCCCCCTGCAAGGCCATATCCTGGGATCAGGGAGGAGCTGGGGGCAGTGGGAGTATCTCTTGGTCTGTCCCATGGGTGGGATAAAGAGAAAAACAGGGTGATGTAGTGTTTTACCTTTGCTGCCTGCACCTGGGATAAGGAGGCATTCAGTATTTGAACCCAGACATTCATTTTTCTTGGAATAGCCACACGATGGTGAGTGAGACAAGAACCCAGAGTGGAGCAGCCCAGTCAGGAGCTGACTGTGCAGAGTCCTCGGGGCATGTGGGGCTGCTGCCTGGGAAAGGGGCAGCAGAGGCACACAAGGGTACTTGGATGAACAGAGTCCAAAGAGACACAAGAATGGTTTTATCTGTGGTTGCAAGAGTGGGACTGGTTGCAAATCAGTGCTTCCTTGAACCTGTCCTTGATGGATTCCTTGAATCCATCCCTGAAAGTTTTCACACCCAGGTTGGATGGAGCTTGGAGCAGCCTGGTCTAGTGGAAGGTGTCCCTGCCCATGGAACTTTAAGGACCCTTCCAACCCAAGCTGTTCCATGATTCCTGGGAGGGAGTTTCAGCGTGCTGAGGGAGGAGCATCCAGCAATGCCCTGCAAGGACTCCTGTGGGTGGATGCACACACATTTATTGATAAATACACCGAACACACACTACAAGATAAGCAGAGCCACAACTGAACATGAACTGCAAACCTTCACGTTGGTGTGGGGAGCAGCAGGGACCTCTCACCCTACTGAGCAAATGAAGATGTAAACTCAGAGTGATGCCTTTGTGGGCCTTCTCCAAACTGTTACACAGCCAAGCGCTGGCAACGAGTTCTCCACAAATTGTTGCTTTTTCACTTGGCCGCCGCCCTGCACCCTGACTGTGAGGGACCACATGCTGTTTTTTGGGGGGATGTGCTTTCCTTGTAGGCCTGTCAGAGGGCAAACCAGAAGGAAGGAACTTCTTGGCAAGAGCTGGCCTGGAGGGGCTTGTGCAGGAAGGATGGTGGGAAGGGGTCCCTCAGGAGAGGGAGCTGAGCAGCCGCCTGTAGATGAAGCCCAGCTTCTCCCGCAGGGCCAGGAAGGTGGGACGCTCCTCCGTGTTGCCGCTCCAGCACTCCAGCATGATGCTGTAGATCTCGGGAGGGCAGGGGCTGGGCCGGGGGAGGCGGTAGCCCCTGGTGATTTGCCGTACGGTTTCTTGGTTCGTCATTCCTGCAAGGAAGGAGAAGATGCCCCTAGTCTGATGTCCCCAAAGGATGCCCTGAAGGTACACCTGCAGTGGCCAAGATGTCACTGGTGGTGCTGTGAAATGGTGTCTCTCTGCCAGAGGGGTGGTAGAAGAAAGGATGTGGGAGAGCCAGACCAACTTCCTGCCCCCAGCTCCTGCACCCACTCTGCAGCCACTGAATATCCCTCCAAGCCATCCCCTAAGTGTACAATAATTTTCTCATGCTCCAGAAGCTGCTTCCATATCCCTTGGGGAAGCGACAGTATAACAATTCACAACACTCTGGTTTTGGGGATCATAGGTGAGCTGCCCAGCAGATGGATGGAGGGCACAGAAGTGGGGTGGCAGCCTTACCTTCATAGGGGATCTGTCCATATGTGAAGACTTCATAGAGCAGAATCCCGTAGGACCAGACGTCGGACTTGAGGGAGTAGGTGCGGTAGTTGGCTGCCTCTGGGGCCGTCCACTTCACTGGGATTTTAGTGCTGCTGCTGGTGGAATAAATGTCATCCTGAAAAGCAATGGGAGATGGGACATGAGGGATGGGGTGATCAACAGAGACATGGTTTTTGGGGAAAGTGGACAGCAAGGAATGGCTCCAGCATGGGGCAACTTTATGAGCTGGTGGGTAGGAGGGAGGGAACAGAGCATCCCGTTGAACTGACCTTGAGGAGCCGGGCAAGTCCAAAATCGGCGATTTTGCAGGTGAGTTCCTCTCCCACCAGGATGTTTCTGGCTGCCAGATCCCGGTGGACAATGTGCTTCTCCTCCAGGTACCTCATCCCATCCGCCACTTGGCAGGCAATGTTGAGCAGGTGGGAGGTGCCCAGGGACTTCCCTTCAGGACCTGTTAATCCAGACAATCCAAGCATTGGGGGCAATCTATTATGGGGGTTCTGGTTTGGAAGGAGACCCTGTGCTGACAATATGGGACATAGAGAACATGTAAAACTTCAAATTTGAACTCCTAAACTGTCCTGGTTGTGCTGTGTGGGACGTTCAGCACTGCCACGTACTCCTCAGGCATGGGACAGGGGCGGGCTCTGAAGAGTACCAAGGACACAGATATCCATGGCTTATTCAAAGCCAAAGGTGACCTTCTGCCATGCAAATCTCCCTCCAGGCCTCTGAACCTGTTGTACCTGCAAGCTCCAGCTCCTCCGGCACCAAATGCTGCTGGAGCCGCAGTCAGAAACAAGGTCAGTGTGGGTGGGAGGGGGAGTACCCTGTAGAAAAACAGGTCTTGGTGGGAGCGGTTTGTTTTGTTTGCTTTTAAGGCTGATTGTGCTGGGTCAGGAAAATAAAGGCCAAGAAAATTAAACTGGGTAATGAGTGGTCCATGGCCTGTTACGAGCTCTGCACGCAAACAAACCCATGGGGAGGTTTGGCTGTTTCATTCCTAAAGAAGGTGGAGTTGCCCAAACATGGCAGTGAGATTTCTGTGCACTGGTGGGAGTCGGCAGACCATGGGTGGGTGGAGAAGGAGGGACAAAGGTCCCAACCAACATGCTTGGCTCCCAAGGGTTGATACAGACCCAGCCCACATGGACACCCAAAGGATCATGCCAGACTTTGTGATCCCAAGACCATCTCCACCAAGTGCCCATGGATTGCTGTGTTATCCAAACAGGACAGAAACCAGGCTGGCACTCTCTTAGGGTCCCCATTCAGATTCACAGGGCCATTCTGGGGCACAGGAAGCAGTGCCCCAGGATCCCCCATCCCGTGGGGCCAGCACAGCACTCACTGTTGAGGTAGCTGTGGAGGTTGCCTTTGCGCATGAGCTCAGTGATGATGTACACGGGCTCCTCCAGAGAGCACACAGCGTGCAGCTGGATCAGCTTCTCATGTCTCAGGCGCTTCAGGTTCTGAATCTCCTTGTTGAAGTCTTCTGCTTTCATGTCAGCTGCGGGAGAAAGCCAACACAGCCCTTGTGAGCCACTTTCTTACACGATGTTGGAACCTCAGCACCTCCAACTGGGATGAGGACCTTTTTTACCTCCTCACGTCCTGCCCCCCCCCCCCCCCCCCCCCGCTCTCAAAGCTCAGGTTTGCACAACCTGCACAACCTGTGTCTCAGAGCTGATGTTTTCCATGGGGCTTTGGATCCCATTTTCAGGATCACAGTTCCATCAGGATTTTATGTATCACAAACCCATTTGACTTGACATGATGTCACTTATCACGAACCCACTGGCTGGAGCCATTTTATAGGGATGCAGCTCAAGCTTAGGTTTGTGCACAGAAATATTCCAGTGGCTCCGGGCCAGGTCCTACTGCAGTTTGCCTGATAAAACAGTCACAGTGACCAAGAGGATGAGGAAATGAAGGAGGGTGAATGATACAGCAGTGAACAAGACTCAGCTGGCCACGGTTAACATCTGATTCTCCACATACCTTTAATGATCTTGAT
This sequence comes from Coloeus monedula, assembly GCF_965178545.1. Lineage (NCBI taxonomy): Eukaryota > Metazoa > Chordata > Aves > Passeriformes > Corvidae > Coloeus > Coloeus monedula. The sequence goes on along the minus strand of NC_138797.1, from coordinate 10,200,388 downwards.
GGCCACCGGCACCGCGTTCCTCCACAGCCCTTCCCACACCTCTCCAAAGTAGCCCTCTCCCAGCTTCCTCCGCAGGGTGAACTCCCAGCGCGGCCGCTCCCAGCTGTCCCTCTCAGGGGGAGTCTGCCAGATAGACATGGAATGGCACACTTGGACCAGCCAGCCAGGCAGGACCTGCTGATGGAGCCTGCACCAGCCCTTGGTGACCACAGAGGAGCAGGGCACGATGCTTCACCAGCTGTGTGCCCAGGGGCTGAGCCCGAGCACTGCCCTTCCCTCAGTGTTCACTGTGGGCACAAAACACCTGGGGCATCCTCTGCATGACCCCTGCTGGGAGCCCAGGTGTGCAAGGGGGAGAGTTTGGAGACTACACAAAATACCAGGAGTTCAAGTTATAATTCACTCCTCATCAGACCTCAGAAGTGCCTTTTCTCCATCTCCACCAATAAATAAAAATGAGTGAATTAATATTATTGCATATTATGGCTGATTTAGACTACAGCTCATTAAGCCTTTCTTTTATCCCACACCTTTCAATTTCACTCTTGGATTATTCACATGGTTAATTGCTATTTCCAAGTCATAATCAGTGGATGGAACTCTAATCAGGAAATGAGTTGGCAATTTGGGATTAATACTGTAATTAGACTTATGAGTGCTGCACTAATTGGTATGAAAACTTTATAAAAGCCATGTGTTTTTTTCTTATATTCCCAGGAAAAAATTGGAAGCATGGGTATTTCCAGAATCTATAGTGAAGGGGATTGTAACAACTTGGTTTCCAATCTTTGAGATGGAGAAGACATTGCAGAAAATGGCTGGTCAAAAATGCAGATAAATGCCATGCCCCGCCTTAACATGGCTGATGAAAGGTGATGCTGGCAGCTATACTAATGGTGGGCTTTAAATTTAGTTTAATAAAGCTCAAAACTCAAATGGGCAGCCTAATTTGTCTAGTTTCCCTCGTTTCCCTTTCCTTTTTTCCATCCCGGTGACCCCGGGGAGCAGGGCTGAGCTGTGCCTGGCCTACGCACCGCGGGGCTGCAGGGCTGCAGCAGGGGGCTCTGGATAACCTTCCAGTGCTCCGTGTAGAAGGCGAGGAGCTCCTCCATGTTGGGAAAGGGGTGTCCCTTCTGGATGTAGAGACTGCCCCTGGGGCTCTTGCAGATTCGGAAGTGGCTGACCTTCGTGTGGTTGCGCACTGTGGGGAAGCCCAGGTTGGGGGAAACTCAACTCATGCAAAGATCAGCCCCTGCCCATCTCCCTGCTTGACTTCACCCTCTCTCCTTTCCAGATTCCCAGTCTTTTAATTAACCTAAAGCAACACAGCTCTCCCCTGGACTGCTCCATCCCACTCCCCACATCCCTTCTGCTCCCACCTCCTGGCCCAGAGGACTCCTGGTCATTGTGAGCCAGGCTCCTTGGACCATACAGCTTTATTATCAGGGATAATTAATAAACTTTATTGTCAGGCATAATTCCACCATGGGCTGCTCAGAGAATAGTGGAGCTGCTCAAAGAGGATAAACCAGGGGCAGCTGTGACTCCCACAGCCCAGAGACTGAAGGTGGGATGTGGAGTTTGCCATGGTTTTCCTAGGATTCCTTTTATGGGGATAAAACCAGATCGTAATGGCACTGTGGTCCAAAACCCCCTGAATTCGGATTTCAGTATGTGGGAGCAGCCCAGGCCCTGGTAATCTGGAGTGGCAGCATATTTTTAAACAACCGTCAGATGACAAAAGCTGCTGGAATGAAACCCTGGAAGTTAGTGCCACGAAACCATCATTAGGCTGCAGTGAAATGTTTATGGCTTTCATACCCCGGACAGGAGCCACGCACTTTCCTTTGCCACAGTGATTCAACAATCCATCCCTGCTCTGTTAACTTTCCCCTTGCCTTCAGAAAGCAGCCAATTCCCTTCAACAAGGTGCTGAAAAGTGCTTTAAACGTACTGCCCTGTTTTTCACCCCGTGCTAAGCAAACCAGGATTTGCCCCTCAGGAACAGCCTGCTACCTTTCCCTGTGCTAATTTTATCTGAATAATTGCCACAAAGTCACCTGAGAGAGAGTACTCGCCCTTGCTGCTCTCGCTGTCCCGGACGAGGAAGGAGCCATGCTGGTTGGGAGGCGAGAGGAGGAGCTGCTCCGCTTCGTTTCGGCTGATCTTACTGAAGTACCAGCTGGGGAGCAGAGCAGAGGGGTCAGAGTGGTGCAAGGGGTTGCTGCACAGATGGGTCTGTATCCATTTCAGGGGATCCTGTACCTCCTGAGCCAGACAGGGGGAGCAGCTGCTGTGATCCCACTGTTTGCTCATCCCTATAGCCACCAAGCAAGTGGCACAGTGGCCAGTCTGTGTCTCAGAACCTGTAGATGTGGCTGCCTGCATCAGGGCGTTCCAGGCAGTGCTTTACAGGCACTTGCTGCAGTTTATTGAGGCTCACTGCCTGCAGACCATTTCATAGAATCAGAGAATCCCAGAATGGTTTGGGTTGGGAGGGACCTTAAAACTCATCTCGTTCCACCCCTCCTGCCATGGGCAGGGACACCTTCCACTAGACCAGGTTGTTCAAAGCTCCATCCAACCTGTTCTTGAACACTGCCAGGGATGGGGCATTTCCTCCATCAGTGTCTGGACACTGCTGTATCAAGCTGTCCAGGTCTCAGGTCCATCCCACACCCATGAGGTTCACACTCTTGGTCTGACAGCCTGTGGTAAATAGAGCACCAACCACCTGGTGCTGTGTGGAAGGTGCTCTGGTGAGGCTGTCCCTGTGTCCTGCCATGAGAGCAACATCTGCAGGCACAGGATCACTTTGCACTTCTTGACCTGCAGCTCATGGGCAGAACCGGCTCTGAGCTCATGAGCAAATGGCATCGATGGAAACATCCCTGGCAATTGCCTTTTGCTGCTCCAGCTGTGGCAGCACTGTCTGGGGACTTCACAGCACCAAGCCGGGGGGAGAACCCAGCGAAATGCCTCTTCTGTGTCATATCACTGAGATTCATCACTGAATTCCTGTAAGGAAAGGCAGGTTGGCTGGCTGGCTTCCGACACAGAGGGAAGCACAGGAAGAGGCAGCCTCATCCAGCCTAAGGCAGCCAGGACGTGAAAAGCCGAAAGTTTCGTCATTAGCTGGGATCGCCAGCGTCTGAGAAGCCGCGCAGGAAATTACATGTGATGAGGTGAACAAATTACCACCCAGCTCCGACCTGCGGCTCCACGGAGTCTGTGCGCTTACGGCTTGCTCCGGCTGGGAAGCCGGGCACATTCCTGCCGTCTGCCTTCCACGCCGTGGCATCGCCCTTGTCCTTGTCCTCGAGATGTGGCTGGGCACCAGCTGCTCACGGATGGTGCTCACACATGTACACACACGTACACAAACACACACACGCTCCGCTGTAGCCTGCCCAAGAGTCCCGTGCCATGGGAATAAGGCAGGGAGCCGACCCCACGGTCCACACCGGTGTGGTCCCAGCACAGCCCAACCAGACTGGATTTGCCTTCCTCAAAGCACGCGCAGGGAGGGACTCTCGCATCCCACTGGTTCCCATCACTGCCCCTGCACATCGGGGACTCTTCCTGGGCTTCTCCCGTTCCTCTTCTTTACCCGGCTCAGCACAGGGCGAGCGCGGAGGGGTCTCCAGGGTGCCACGCCCGCCGCAGCCCTGCGCTGCCCGCACTCGGCATGTCTCAGGGCCGAGTACAGAGGGAACAGCAATGTCTCGGGGCGCTTTGCCCGACGTGTCGGGACCAGGCTGCCTTATGCAACGAGGAGTCTGGGCTTTCTCCAGCTGCCAGAGGGCTGAGACATCCCCCGAGCTCCGTGTCGGCTGGGAGAGGCACCGACCGGGAGGAAGCCCCCAGCCCTGGGTAAGCAGGATGGCAGCAGCAGCAGCAGAGCTCTGGGCTTCCCGGCAGGTACCAACCCAAACTGCTTCTTCCCGTGCTCCCAAGCCCTTTGGAGCCGGCAGGGCTCAGGTACAAGTTTCCCCAGCTCCCTGCCTTCCTCCTGTCTCCCCTTTAACGCAGAACAACAGGGAGAGGAGCCGGAGCAAGCAGGAGCCTTTGCACCCCTGCCCACCATTACACCGCATCGCAGCCCAGAGCCACAGTGCGAGAGTGATGCAGCCAGGAAGGGGCACTGGCATCTCTCCCCGCTGGCGCATCCCCCAAATCTCACTTGCTGTGCCCAACACCTCCACTCCACTGCCACGAGCTGTAGCGGCTGCAGGGCAGGGATGCCCAGGGGAGGGCAGATCCCCGCTCAGCCCCAGCACCGCTGATGGCCAAAGCAGGGGATGAGGATCTGGTGCTCCGTGCCGCTGGGGAGGGTGAGCACTGCCTTTCCCTGTGCAGGGATGTGCTACCCTAGCCCAGCGTCCATCCCTCTGTGGATCCAGAGCAGCGGATACTTACGGGCGGTGAGCGGAGGTGCCCTGGCTGAGGTTGGCCACGTAGGCAGCAGGGACGTAGCCCGTGGCCGGCTCCCCCAGCAGCCGCCGGGCTAGGACATACTCTCCCTCTTCTCTGAGGACACGCAGTTTGTCCCCTGCGCTTATGCTCAGCTCCTCGGCGCTCCGGGCTGTGAAAGCGTACAAAGCGATACAGAGAGAGGACTTGGGGATGAAGGAAATGGAAGTCGCCTCCGAGTTCAGCGAAACGGAATCAGAGCCAAGATACCCCAGCGAGCAGCTCTCCGTCACGGAGCGGGGACGGAGCTTGTTCCAGAAAGATGTCAGGAAGGTCAAACGCTTCCTGACGAACTGCTCCATCCCCGGTGAAGCGCTGGATGCGGTGGGCTATGCCACCGCGCTCCGGGAGGCCGGGGGAGGGGGGGGTGCCGGGCTCCTGCCGCCGGCCGGGAAGCTCATCCTGCCGGCCCGCGTTACCCGCACGCGTCTGGGCGCTCGCCGGCCCTTCCCGGCGAACTTCCTATTTCTGAAAGTGAAACTGGTTCATCTGGCGAGACGAGTCTGCAGGCGGGACGAGTCTGCAGGCAGGAGTCCCACGCTCAGAGCCACGGGCACATCTGGGAGACAGGCACAGCTGGAGCCGGGCTTGCTGCTCTCGAAGAAGAAGGAGGAAGGCTGTTGTTTTATTTAATCATTATTTTAAAGTGTGCTCTTTGCTTCTTACCGGAGCACCATAAACACAGCTCTCTGTTCTTCAAGCAGCTCTTGTCACAAGTGGCTGACTCTTGTTAATAGTCTTTATCTCACTTGTGTGGGAGGCTATTTTTTTTTCCATAGGACAATAATTGCATCCACAAATGTGGGAGAGTTAAAACAGAATTAAGGAAATAACCTTAGAAGAGATCTGAAGTGTTTGGATATTTCCTGGGTGGATATTGTGGGGGTTTCTAACACCGGATCCTTTCTTCCTTCAGTCTACGATGACCTCCCAGAGTAACCCCACTAAAGCATTTGCCTCCTCACATTCATTCCCTGTTGCAGAGGGTCACAGGGGAACTCACATCCCAGAACCACCAGGGTCTGGTGCTCATTCAGCTTCCATCAGAGATGGGTCCCACTCAGAATCAGGAGATCTTTGCCTGATGCAGGGCCAGCATGGCATCCAGAGCCAAGCCCTGGAATGCAGCCCCCAGCTCTCATTGTGTCAGCACAGCCACACTTCCCCAGCCCTGGTCACACTCGGACACTGACGTGCTCCAACCCCCCTCCCAAATCCCACCGCCCACAGCCATCAGCCAAAGGACAGAGATTCCCCCCTCACATCTTCCATGTGCACTTTAAGCCACCTGGAGATCGCTGCTCTAGTGAGAAATCCCAACTCCAATCCCCCAGCCACCACCTGGACTTTGTCATTTAACTGTTCCATCTAATTAGTGGGAGTTTTGTGCCTGTCAACTCCACTCCTGGCCTTGAGTCCATTGTTTTGATCCTCCTCTGCTTGCAGTTGGTCTTTGTAGCTCATTTTGGGTGTGTAGTTGGGATTTAAAAGAGGCTGCTTAAAAAGAAATATGAAAAATTAATTGTAGAAGTCTGGGCTGCCGACTGCAACCGTGTGGGGTGTGAGGAACAAGCTGGACCCACCCTTGGGTCAACAGCTCTAGACATGCTGTATCCTGCATCCTGGGTGTCCCGTGATGGCCAAAAACCTGCAAAAGGATTTCCTTGTCTGGGTTTTGGACTCAGGAATTTCCTCACCCTCTTCCAGGCACAGACGCCCAGGGCAGAGGGCAGGAATACAGAGCACTCCTCAGCGTGGCCTTTGCATTCCTGAACAGATGAGAACTGGGAAGAAAGGGAGTCTTTAATAAAATATTCTGCTCCCTCCTTATCCAAGTAGCACCTGAATATACGGGTTAGTCCCCCAAGATCTGCCCCCGTGCCCAGCTCACAGCCTCGCCCCCAGTGCCACACAGGGATGCGCAAAGTCTCCGTGCATTTTTCCCACTTCAGCATGAGGAGGGCAACTGAGGATGGGGCACAGAAGGGTTTGCAAACCAAAGGGAAGGGACATCCCCTCTGCTGTCCTTCTGCAGCCCTTGAGACCAATGTGCTCCTCACGTCACACTCCATCAGGAGCAAAAGGGGCTGGCTGGTTGTGCCCTGAAAGATGATCTGATCAGATCCAGCATGGAACGTTTGTGCCTCACTGTTTTGAATGAGGACTTGCTGAACGTCTGGTCTGCAGAAGGAGACTGTGACCTGATTTACCTTTATTGACCTATGCCAGATTAGATTCTCCAGTGGTACCAGCGATAGACAAGTGCAGCTGATTTCCAGCACGAAAGGCTTTGGATCTTCATTTGCACCTAAATGAAAGAGTACTTCCAAATGACAAACATCCCTGAGGACTAAATACTGCCTCTGAGCTGAGCCTACCAGACATGCAGAGCACAGACTCATCCCTGCAAACCTCTGTCTGCACAGGACACACACACAAAGCTCAGCTCCATGCCAGGAAGGAGATGATAAATCACAACCTTTTTCTAAGATCTTTTTTATTTTATTTTATTTTCCTATTCAGTTCCAGGAGCATCCCTGCTGCCTTGAATCCCTTTTGGTACTATAAAACACCTAAAAAAAGTAAAGAAGAAAAAGCATGTTCATAGAAGTTTCTGGTCCTTGTGCTGTGGGAAAGAAAGTGGAAGGAGGCAGGAAAAGTGATAAAGATAAGGAAGGTACAGAGATCTGATGGGTCAAGTATTTTCTCTTCAGTCCCTGTGGCCAGCTTACAAGGATGTATTAAAAACCAATCTGTCCACAGATTTGGGGTTGTGGTGGGTACACAGGGACTTCAGTTCTAGCACCACTAAAGAGCACCTCCAGAGAGCACCAAAACCAGCAGACCTAAGCAGCAGAGCTGCCTACACAGCCCTGGTTTGGCTGCAGAGCACTGGGGAGCCATAAACACAAACAGCACTTTGTGTACACCCGCGTGTCAAACACCACAGCGTGGCCTCCCAGCCTAATTGACAGAAACCAGCAGCTCCCTTCCACTAATGAGAGTGCCCATTACACCTAATTAGCTGAAGTTTTATTCCAGGTCCTGTTACGTTTACACTCGAAATACATCTTCCAGCAAAGAGCCTTTTTGGAGGGGAAAAAAAAAGGAAGAGAAGCATAATTCCAATTAAGCCCCTAAAGGGGCAGAAAGTTGGGGAATGCAGGTCATGCTGAGGAAAATGGTTTTTGAGAAACGGTAAGTCACTCGTGGGGTCAGAGAATGTTCCACTTGTCACCAACGACTGGCAAAGCACAGCTGGAGATCAAGGGTGGCCACACCATGCCTGGCACCCCATCCTGAAACACCCAACCCTGAGGTTCCTCTTGGTCTTTTTGATGATGTCAGAAGATGACTGGGATTTCTTCTGGGGTTCATGTTTCTTTATCTTTTTTTTTTAGTGATTTTTCCAGATGCTTCCTGGCACCACAGTGCATTTGAGAAAGGTTTTGCCTCTTAATGAATTGGTTTGGATGGGTGTCCATGGGACAGTTACGACAAGGAGTGATGGGTGACGACAGAGGTGCATGTGAAGAGGAGCGGAGCAGAACAGTGGCATTAAAGCAGCTTCAATTTGTCTCTGTTTCCTGGGGGCTGTGGAAGAGGCACCTTGGCAGACTCTGGGCTCTCATCATCGAGGGCAGAGCTCATCCCCAGGAGGCCAACAAGGGCAGGAAGGGTCCAGGGGCTGAGGGGCTCGTAGACAGTCAGTGCAGAGGGTTCAATGCAGGCAAAAGTACAGTGGTCCTGGGACAGGGAGTGGTATGAGAGGTGTGAGAGCAGGCACAGCATCATGGGGTCTCATGGTGGCTCTCTGAGCCCTGTAGGGGTGGGTTGGACTGGCTGGTGGAGAGCAGGAGTGCAGGTCACAGGGCACCTGAAATGGCACATGAAAGCAGAAAAGCTCTGTGGGAGCAGCTGGAGGCAGAGCGAGCTGTTTGAACAGTGCCTGGCAGGTCTGGGGCAGGGAAACCTTTAAACCCACAGTAAAACTTTTCAGGGACCCTGCAAACACAGGGCTCATCAAGGATCTGAAACAATGGCAAGGAAAAGCCAACCTGAAAGTCACACTGCACTCTTTGTCACATTTCTGAAGCAGAGTCACTGAGGAGAAAATCTGTAAGGACCAAAACACCAAATCATGCTGAAAGACAGCCTGGCCAACCTGGAGGCTTCCCTTTCTGGATTCTGCTGAGTTTATCAGTACAGATCAGCCTTTGCTTGCCCCATCCTTTAATCTAACTTCCAGAGAATGAATGCTCCTTCTAGTACACACTGACTGGCAGAACTGCACTTCTCAAAACTCCTCTGCTCCTGTCTCTGGAGAAATCATTTGCAACACATAAAAACCATTCAACACCTTCTCCAGACTGGCAGGTGCCAGGGAGCTGTTCAGCCTCTCTCTCACAGCTGCAGAGATCTCCATGGGAAGCAGGAGAAGGGAGCTCAGGCTGTGCTCCCTGTGCCCATGAACACCTGGAGTTCTGGCAGCTCTCTGCCAGGACTGTGCCACTGCTGAGCAGCAGCTGGAGTCCCCAGGCTGGCAGGGGCTGACAGGGACTTTACACAGACACCTCACAGCTGTGCTGCCTTGGCTCAGGCAAACAGAAGACTGGTGCCTTCAGGAGTGAGGAGCACAGTGACTCATGGGGAGGGGAAATCTCTGCCAGTTTGTAAGCAAATGATGGATTGCTCCATCTGCCCAAATGTCCTTGTTTCCCTGGGGAGGAACCAGTCCATCCACTCCATCACCGAGCTTTGTGATATCTCTCCCCACAAAGGTCCTTCAGAGGCTGCTGAATTTGGGGTTAGGACATTAAATGTTGTTAGAATAAACCTACCCAGCGTCACAGGAGAATAGGCCCAGGAGACGTCACCCAATCCACCCGGTCCATCCTATACTTATGTCTTTCCCCATCTTTGCCAAACCAGTTCTTAACAGACCTCCAGGAATGGATACGCCACCACATCCCCAGACAACCCATTCCAGTGAGTCACTGATCATTACCAGCAGAAACGAGTGTCTAACCTGCTGCATTTAAATCTATTTCCTCATGTCCCATTCGTCACCTCATTGCTCCATTCCTTCCTGCATGGGAACACTGCTGAGGTGTCCCCCCACAGTGACCCCACTGGGCCCCAGCCCAGAACAAACACACTGACCTTGTACGTGGTCATCTTTTTCTCCATTTGTCCCCAGTCTTCTTGCCCTGTCCACGTGTGCTGGTGTTCCTGTGGTGCCACCTCAGCTGGCTCTCTAGTGCATTCACCTGGGGGTGAGAAAGCAGCAGCCCTGAGAGGAGTTTGCACCACTGCACAGGTAATCTTTAACCTGTCCCAAATACAAGAAGAAAATGCTGGCTCAAGTTTTCTTCACTGAGGTTCATGACTCCATGAAACACAAACATTGGGACACCAAGTTTTACCTGTTTCCTTAGAGAAGTGACTGTCTTCTCCAGTTCAGCCACAAGGGACTCAAGATTCTCTCTGGAGGAAGGGCTTGGGGAAGGCACCTCGTTTCTGGGGTTGGGGATAAAAAGTAAAAAGGGTTATGCAAACAGCAGCTTCCTGGGTGAGGGAATCATTCTGCCTTCTCCAACACCAGCCTCCAAGTGAGCATCAAAGGGAGGGGCCCAGCTGCCAGATTCACCTGCCAAGGGATGCCAGCCAAAGAGCCCCTCAGCCCAGGTATTTACTCATCAGAGTTGGGCTCTGCACTGAAGTGTTGGAGGACTGTCTGAGTTCAGCATCTCTCTACTGATCCAGCCCTACCCCAAACCTCTGCAAGGAGCCAGATTCAGAGGCCTGAATGGACTATTAAAAACTTCTGTTTCATAAAATGGAGGTAGAAGGGGTGATACTACACCTGGGCAAGTCAGCCTTGTGCCTGGCAGGGTTTTCCTCCGGGTAGCTGAAGCCAGGGGACCTCTTGCTTCGGAACCGCTGCGAAAGAGCCCTGAATTGCCCTCGTGTCCGGCAGTCTTGGAAAGGAAGGGAAAGTCTGCAGTGAGCACTGGTGTTAAAGCAGGACTGCATGAATTTCAGCAGCACAAGGCAGTGCTGCCCTCCTGCACTATCCACCCTGGACACATCTCTTGGGCCAGAGGAAAGGAGGCAACAAAGGTGTGGAACAGGGTGTGCATCACTCATGGATTCCCATGTGTCAGATGGACATCTGCACCCGGAATGCAGCACAGAGGGACCATGGCAGGATCTGTGCTTTAATGGCAGAGATTTAGGCTCCCAAATGAATCTGTGAAGTGGCACGTGGTGGGGATCATGTCCTGTTTCAGTCTCTCCCCCAGCCAGAGACCAAAGCCCTCAGTGAGGTGGGGCTTTCAGACAGATTAAATGAAGCTAACAGGCTTCCTAGAGAGGTGGCCAATGTCCCAAACCTCTTGGGGTTTAAGAAGTATTTGAATATTATAATAATATTAATAATAATAATAATAATGATGATGACATAATTAAGACATAATTAATAATTTGCTTTAACTTTTGATCAGCCCTGAATTGGTCAGGCGGTTGGACAGGATGATTGCTTCAGGTCCTTCACAACTGAAATATTCTATACTATTCTATTTTATTCTATTCTCTTCTATTTTCTGTTCCCTTTGCACCCATTTGCTGACACAAGGTTCTCATGGTGCAGCCAGAAATCAGTTACAATGCCATAAAAGCTGCTGTGGTGTGTGACAAATGCCATCCAGAGTGATGCCCACACCAGTGAGTGCCAGAGCATCCCTCTCCTTACTCTCACAACAGTCCTGCCACAGGCGCAGGTCCACGGCAGGAATCTCCTCACAGCTGACCATGCCCTGCAGGTACGATGCCACCTGGAACACATCTCTCTGCAGCTGCTGGATGTGGTCACTGTTGTCACAGATGACACGAGCAAGGGACGCCTGTCTGATCTGAGTCAGCTGCGCCGGCGTGAAGACTCCAGGGTTCTCATACCAAAATCTGCAGTGGGGTGTAATCACAGCATGACTCAGGAGTGGGAGAAGAGAGAGTGAGTGAGTGAGTGAGTGAGTGAGTGAGTGAGGCTGGGAGAGGAAGAAGAGTTCCCCGACATCTGTGTGGCAGCACCCACACCCCTCAAAATGAGCATCTGCTCTGGTGTCCGGTGGCTGCAAACACAGATGGCTTTTTCTGAACCCACAAACCCCCATGCTCCTGCCCTAAGTGCATCACCAAGCAAAGACGTGTCTCGTTCACACAAGCAGCAAACAGGGATTATAAAAGAGCTCCTGCGGACATTTTCTAGCATTTTCATGAGATATTGGGAACATCCTCAATGATTCCCAGTGTTCTGCAGTGAAATGAGAATCACTAAATCAAGAAAGGACACCTTGACAGTAACTGTGACAAGTGCTTTTGCAAATACACTGGACAGAGAACACTGTTCCTCATATCATAAGACAATAAATAATTAAAAATTACAGATTCTGCTTCTTCCTGTAAGGCAAAAAACCTCCCAAACAGAATAACCAAAGGATTTGGGGTGACTCGAATGATAATACCTGTCTCCATCTCTCAGCCTTCTGAACTGAGTCGTTAACAGGCACATCAGTGTTGGTCCCGCTCTGGTCCCAGGGACAAGGTCCTCCACCATCAGTGCTGGAAACAGGTCAATATTTTTGGTAGTTCCGTATAAACTGCAGGATAACCAATATAAAAAAAAAAAGTTAAGAGGATCTCAAAGAGTAGAGATAATATAAATCTGATACCAACATAGAAATTTGTATGTCAGGAACTCATCTGGACAATATTTTTAATGCTTCTATCTAAAAGACAATGGGATAAAGACCTGCCCTGGAAGAGGCAGCCAGGGCAGATTGGACGCAGTTTAGTCTGACTGGAAAATAGCTCCAAGGCTCAATCTGCTCCCAAGCTATACCACAGCAGTGCCTGACAACATTCCACCCAGAACCAGACTGATCACTTGGAGAAACCTCATTTGTCTTACCCCATTGTTAAACCACAGTTATTACCCTATCTTAACATCTGTGGGGGACAGTATCTGGGAAGGTTATTCCATGGGTGTACTGGAAGGAGCAGGAACTTTTCACTGACTGGTCTCCAGTAATTTCGATGCTTCCACATCCAGGCTACAGTACCTCCTGAGCTTTTCTCTGATCTCCAAGTTCTTTATCTCATTTCTGAGGTCCTCAAACTCCTGTGCAGAGGAGAGGTTGCAGAAGACCCTGAAGTCATTGTAGGGTGGGATGCCGTGGTCTCGCCCTCTCTGGATGTTGATAGCAGCCAAGTCCAGTGACACAGAGTGTGCCATGGAGAAGAGTTTCTCCGTCAGCTCCATGTTGAGGAGTTCAGTGGGCACCCGCATTTTCCCAGGAACCCCAAATAGCCCACGAAGGAGGGGGTCAATCCCCCCTTCCTGCATGATCCTGAAAGGGGAGAAGAAGGCCTTGTGCAGGGGGATGTGGCCTTGTCGGATGGGCTGGAAGGTCTCATTCAGTCGGTACAGGATGGGGTTGATCAAGGTGTGCCCAAAGCGGAAAGCGGCCGTGGCAAAGGCGTTGAGAATCCCCGCATTGACATTGGGGTTGTAGCCTTTGTACTCACCCAGCATCTTCATCCCAGCCTCCCCAAGGACCTTGGGCAGCCACTGGGCATAGGTGATGTGCTGCATCTGGGCACCCACAATCTTTCGTGCCTCATGGTACAGGAGATCCCCATCCCAGTGTGGGTTGAGGGTGGCCAGCTCGGTGGCAACGCGGTTGTGCTCCCTGAACCACAGCGTGTGCATGGCTGTGAGCCCCAGCTGCTCGTTGGCGCGGTGGTCTCCTGCCAGGAAGCACGGCACGGGGCTCTCGTTCTCATCCCTCATGCACTCTGTGGGTGGCCCCACAGCAAAGGGAAGGAGATGCTTCCCCGAGCTGGGCACAACTTGCCCTCGCTTCAGCAGCCCTTTCTGGCCGCTCAGATCCCGCAGCTCCCGTGATTCCTGCTCCGTGCTGCCATAAACGTTGGAGGCATCAATGTAAGATGTCAGGTGGTTGATCTGCTCCCTGGCATAGACAGAGTTCATCAGCAGGGAGGTCATCCCGCTGCCGCACACAGGGCTCGAGCGCACAAAGAACATGCAGCGCCCGTTCCGCACGCGGGGGTCGTTGGCGGGGACCGTGATGGAGAAGCAGGGAGGGTCATTGCTGCACACCTCGCTGCAAGGGGCTCCGTCTGAGAAACGGGACATGCTGATGGCTGCCACCGTCTGGTCCATGTCGTGGTCCAGGAACTGGCCCCACTGCATGAGCATGTGCGTGAACTGGTCATCGGGGGTGATGGTCTCGGTCCCAATCATGGCAGTGGAGACAAGGCGAGGTAGAGGAAGGGGCAGATCTCTGGCATCTTCTGCCAAGGAAAACCCTCGGGGGAGGTTAAATCCATTCTGGTAGGCAGGTTTGAGGAGCCTCTGGAAGGCTGTGAGGGACGCACCCCACATGGGGTGCTGGAGGTTGTTGCAAGAGCCATCGTGGGTCCTGTACTTCTTGTGGAAGCAGATGTCAGAGCAGTTGGGCGTGCGGCGGTGGGCAGAGCAGCCTGACAGGTTGGCGATCATGGTCAGGTAATGAGGGGACACCAGGTCATTGTAGCGATAGCCTGCAAAGGGAAGGGCAAAGCACCAGGTCAGGCATCACCTGCAGCCTCCTGATTCCCACTGTCCCATGGAACAGCTCTGTATTCAAATCCCTGTCAGGATAGGCATGGGATGGCCAGGGCTCTGAGCATGCTTTTGCTGTGGAATTTATGGGAAACAAAGGAAGCACAGGATAGCATCAGGCCCACAAAGCAAAAAAGAAGGGGGAAAGAGTTTAACTGCACAGAGCTGGAAACTTGTCACTGGCAGAGCAAACTGTGGGGGTGGTCTCAGTCCCTATTCTAGGTTTATTTTATGGCTCCCTGGGTTACTGCTGCCACCATGAGCTCCATCACCCACCCAAGCTCTACGTGACGAGCAGCAGGAAGCCGTGGGTGACTGCCAGGGCGCTGCTGCACTGAAAGCGCTGGATGATGCTGCATTGTGTGGATGCTGACAGGGCAATGAGGAGGAGAGGCTGGCAGTCCAACCAGCCCAAACCAGACCTGCTGCCTGGAGAGAGACTCCTCACACCCTGGAATACATCCAGGCAGGAAAAAATATTTACAGGTCCCAGACACACATGCCTGTTCCATGATGAATCACACGTATAGGTAGAAGCATGCAGAATGTTTGCTGTATATCAAGGAAGTCCCAGGCAGCAAGTTTTGGGGTCCAGCTGCTGCATGCTTGGACCTCGTTAGGTAATTCTGGCATTATGTTGCTTTGTTGTTTGCTATCCTGCTTCAATAGAAGGAACCTGAGCTGCTGGGACTTACCTGAGTTTGTAGCTAAGAGGTCAAAGTAGTAGAGAGGAGGGATATTCCCTCTTCTTCTGAACAGCACCCAAATACCCCAGAGTTCACAGCATTGTTCTCGTTGCCATTTGGAGGGCAGGAAACATCTCAGACTATGCTCTTGAGGGTCTGAGCTTCAGACCCACAAGGATATTCCTTCATCAGCTAGTTGGTTAATATTTTTTAAGGAATAGGGCTTTTATAGCCGTATGAGGAACCTTTACAAAACAGGGATCTCAAACCATTGCCTGGGTATCAAATCAGTTCTGTGAGCACAAGACCAGCCCTTCAGCTATTAAAGAAACCATGAGACATAGAAAGAATTGCCACCCAGACAACACATTTCATCATATACCCAACATTTATAGGGATTTTTTATATACCTTGGCACATTTTAAACTTCCTGGATGTCTACACATCATTGTTTTCATTTCATCCTGAGCACAAAATTAAGAAGGGAAGTGAAATCTCTCCTACCTGTGACATTCATGTCCACGACCAGCCCTTGCTGCACATGTTCCTGAATCAGCTGCAGGGTCCTTTCAAAGATCTCCCCTGCCCTGGCTGTCTCGATGGTGTAGGGGTCCCTCGGGTAGCGGAACAAAGCCAGGAGGTCATTGGGAGTCTTGGGGCGCCTATTTCCAGGAATAAAAAGTGATGCAGGATCATTAAAATTAATCAACTCTGCTCAGGGCAGTGAGACCCTACAAGCGGCAAGAGTCAAGCTCTAAGCCTGGTCTAGTGCTTGGCCCCCAAATTAGTGCATAAGACCAACGTGGCTTGCCTGCACATTGCAGATGATTAAAGAAGGGAAGTATTTCCCCAGGAAAATGCACATATTTAATTCTCTCAGTATCTCTGGGTTTTTTCTGCTATAGCAATTTATTTTTTCACTTTTCAACAGCTGAAACCCAGAAGGTTTTGGGCTTAACACAAACTATCCATCCTTCCAATAAAAACATATATTGGGGTAGAAGAGGAGGGAATCATATTCACTTGAGAATTTATTTTTGTATTGAGGAAATTGTTAGAATTTTTATATTATTATTTCTGTTCACCCTCCACAAAGTCAGTTGCATTCATAAAATGACTACTCTGATTATTTTCTCTTTTATTCACTATCTACAGAACCAACTCCAGCTGACAAAACGCAGATAGAAGTGACCTAAGAGATGATGCTTGTGTATCTCATTTTTCCAGAGTCCCAAATGCCTATTGGGAAGCTCTATCACATCCTACATGGTGCAGCTTCAACCTCCAACACTCGAAACAATCCCGTAGCTTTCATTTGCGGGCTGTCAGTGATAAAATGAGCTTTCAGAAAGCTTCCTTTCTTGTGGGTTTTCAACACTTTTCTGCTTCAGGCCCCAGCTCGAGGCACCTCCCACACTTACTTGCTGAAGAGCTCGGTGCGTGTGGAGTTGATGGCGTGGTCCACGCTGCTGATGGCCTCGCGCAGCGACGTGGCCACAAATGTGTCCCCGCTCCGACCCACGTCCGTGGCTTCCCCAAGCACAAAGAAACAACAAAACACCCTCAATTTACTTGGATATTATTTGGCCCTCCCAGCTCAAGGGTGCACCAGCACCAGCCCCAGAGTGACCTCACTGCAGAACAAACTGCGTTTCCATCTGCAATATCAACACCATGAATTTATTTTTAAGACAGATATCCTGAAGAATGTGAACTGCCTGAAAAAGAAGGTGGCTTTTTCAGGAGATGTCTGTGGGCACATATTCAGGGTTTTCTCCTGTACAGCTTTGCAAAAAAAAAATGTCTGTTTTGGTTAGTGGTTAAATTGTAAAAAGAAAATGTACAAATCACAGTGGCTTAGCCCAAGATAATATATTTACTTCCCACAAAGGTACTTCTCAAATTCATGAAATTAATTTAAATATATTGCTCATCCATTAATTTTCTGTTTGTGGAACACTTTACTTACTAATTATTGGTAGTAATTAATAGACATTTATGATGATAATAATAGTTCAAAGTTAGTATAAACATCTCTGCTACATCATTTTAAATCAAAAATACCAAAGTTGTTGTTGTTGTTTCTTTAGAAGTAAAAAGACATCACTTCTTTAAAATTACTACAGGATGCATTTTTTAAGCCAGGGCCTTTGTCACAGCTGAACAAACCAGTTCCCAGTTGGCTACTGGTATATGCTACAGCCAGCTGGTGAATGAGGCACCAATCAAGAATAAACCAAGAAATTGTCTCAGGAATAATTTCAAACAACAAAGACATTTCAGACCATTTTCAGCTCCTTGCTTACAACCCCTGTATGGAAAATGTTACTAAATTCACCTAATAAGTGATTCACTATCCACTCTGGCTATTTCTGGAACAGCTCTTCACTTATATTTTGAACTTTTTTGTTTGCCTTTGATTTCTTTTTTCCTTTGACAGTTTTCTTACCCTCTAATAGGTACAAAAAATCCACTCTTGACCTCTGCTTTGACCAGCAGAGGAGAGTTACGCCTCCTTGTTCATTACATCTTCACTAACGCACAGAGCAGGAGCTTGAAAACCAGATTTAGTTCCCATTCCCAAGAGTGGTACATGGTCTAAGGTTGGACTTGATGATCTTGGAGGCCTTTTCCAGCCTTACTGATTCTATGATTCTATGGTTTTATGACTGAGCAGACATTTAAACCCCTGTATGTGCAGCAACAATGTCGTTCTGCTCCTGCCTCCCCCGGCGTGTGAGGTTTCAGTCAGATGATGATCTGTGAGCGTGTCGGAACATTTTAATAACTTTCTCCCTCCCAGCAGAGGCAATAACTACATGGACACTGACAGCTGGGCTTGCAGAAGGAGGTTTAAGACAACACCTTTGGCTTTGCAGGGAGCAACTGCAGCTCAGCTGAGCAAACAGCGAGGGGCAGCTGGGAGATGCGTGGGCTTTCACAATGGAGTGACTCCGATCCAAGGGACCTGTCTGCAAAGAAGCTGAAGAAATAATTTCTTACATAATTATCTGCTCAAAGTGTAGCTGTCGGCACAGCACAGCACCTCCTCACACAGGAGCCAGAGAAGGCTCGGGGAGAGCGCGGGAGATACGGTACCGGTGATGGTGAGCTGCATGGCACTCGAGGTGAAGCCAAAGGGGTTCCTTGCTATGCACTCGTATCTGCCCTGGTCAGCCACACCCAGGTCCTGAATGGAGAGGGTCCCGTCCTGGCTGATGTGGAACTTGCCACTCTCTGTGATCTGGATGCCCTCCTGTTGCACCATCAAAAGACAGAAGCTGTGTCAGAGCATAGAAAGCTTCCACTACCCCAGCCTTCAGCCTGCTCAGCAAACCCAGGGATGGATGTGATGAACGAATGTGGCCACCAGATGTTAGCATTGCTCTTCCAGGGAAACCAGAAAGAAGTCCAAGGATACCTGGTCCTGACAGGACCCACGGTGAGGAGGTCCCTGCTCTGCTCCTTCCCCTGGCCCAGCCCAGGAACTCCCCACGGGGCACAGACACCCCACACAGACACCCCACACAGTCAGGCTGGCTGGAACAAGTCCCAGACCCTCATGCCCTCACAAAAGTTTCATGGCACAAAATTAAGTCAAAATGTTTTCAGTTTTAGGCCAACCTGAAACCGATGGATTTTTGCTGGCCTTGAGCTGCAGATCCCAGCTTTTGCTGGCTCTGACTGCATCACTCAAACCCAACCTCTCAGCCTGGCTGGTGGTAGAAGTGACTTTAGGTTTTACTTTTCCATTTCCCTGCTTCTTAACATCTTTCTGCTGCCCTGTCCCAACCTAATGCTTGCTCTGATGCCCTTCCAGGCTTTTTTCTTCTGCTCCCACTGTTGGTTGAGCCCACAGAAAGCGGCAAGTTCACCTTCCACCAGAGATCTGTGGGGTAAGTGAGGCCCAAGCATTTTCTGTGCCTGTCCTTGCTCAAAGGCAGGGCAGGTATAAAGGAAGGTCCCAAGTGTTGTACTACAGCACAGCAGGAAAGAAGTCTGAAGAACTTCACCTATTGAATTCTTGGAAAGAGCAGCCAGGCTGCAGCATGATTCTGAGGGATTGTGGCTTTGCCTTGTCAAAACTGAAGCCAAAAAGCATCATCCAATGCCATCAGCATAGAAAAAAAATCGATTTTCAGGGTTTTTTTATTTTTTCCAGGGATTGTCAATCAAGTATTTATAACATCCTGGAATGTCACTGGCTTCAAGTGACTCTTTTGGAAGGAAGAACAGGAGAATATTTGCTGCATGGCTTTGAGCCTGAGAAACTGCAACGTTCTTTCAAAAACCCCAAATCAGTGGAAATGTTGGTGTCTATCCCATGTGTACTGCAAAACTGATGAAACTAATGAAGCTGGGAGAGGTGTTGAAGGAGAAAGTTGTTTAATTCTCCCCAGTGACATGAAATCATCACGTACCTTGACCCAGGTTATGGTGGGCCGAGGGTCTCCCTGGGCAGCGCAGGAAATGGCAACGTCCTGGCCTGTCTCTGCCACCAGGTCTTGGGGGGGATGCAGGAACACGGGGATCACTGTGCAACACAGGGAAAAAAGCCACTGGGGTAAGAAATGCATCAAGGAAAATAGAGAAATCTGTGGGTAAAAAACCATCTCAGCACGGAGAAAGCAGAGCTGCTGAGCTGCTGCTATCGCAAGGGCTCTGCAGAGGGGCAGCCGCTCACCCTGTGCTCTCTGTCTCGCTGCCAAGCTCTTTTCATTCATTTACGTAGTTTATGTTCATTATTTTCTGCTCCTCTGTGTCTCTACTTGGGGCAATTACGCAGGAATGTGCTGCATCATTTAAAATCCTTAATTCAAAGGCTTTCTAGAAAAGATGCTCCAGCTGAAACAGGGATCATGACTTGTTTTGGGAATTATCGGATGAGACTCTCTTGAAGTATTAGTCAGGCCAGATTAAGTAATTATATTGATCTTCCTGGTCTTAAAATATTCTGTGAATTCTGTGCTTGAAGCTTCACTAACTTATGCTTCTAGAGAGTTTCCTTCCCTCCAGTCTACCATTAGTAAAACCCTGCCCTATTTGTGAACAAGCAAGGAAGTTTGCTTATTTAGAAGGGTTATTTATAAGGGAAAAAAAATAAAATTAAACAAAAGCTTTAAAAAAATTAAGGAAAAAAGAAATTAAGCCTTAATTAAACAAAAGCATCCCTGTGTGACTTGTGTTTTACAGAGTCTTGATTTTAGAAAACCTAAATTTAGATTGAACCTATGACCTGGTAGGGAATGTTTAAGACAAATGTATCTAGAGGCCGGATTAAATGTTTGCTAGAAGGAAACATTATGTTTTGCAGAATATTTTGTTTAAGAAAGAATTTTACTCTTAATTTTGCAGGAGAGACAAAATTTTAAAATTTATATATATATATATGTAAGAATTTAATTAATACACTCTATTATTATCCAGTTTTTCCTTTACCAAAGCAATCTTCCCAATGATCAACTCCCAAACTGCAGCAGCTTATTCCAATTTACAAACCTTGCCACTCTGGCAACCTCTCTAACATTTCCCACCAGCTGATGGAGCCCTCATGGCTGGATGTCTGTTCCCAGGGAAGCGCAAAATCCCAACCCATCGGGAAGGGGGCAGCTCCCTGCCTGCTCCCTTTATATAACCATAACCTTGTTATGGTTATTTACCATAACACCAAATCAGTGTCACACCTCTGGCAGCCCCTTGTGCCCAGCTCACCTCGCGGGGTGACCGAGAGCTGCACCGGGAGGGTCCTGACGCCGATGGCGCTAATGGCGTGGCACTCGTACTGCCCGTGGTCGTGCAGGGCCACCCGGCCCACCCGCAGGGTGCCCGTGGACAGGACGCTGTGCCGCCGGTCACTCGGCAAGGGCCCACCTGGGATAACGAGCAGCTCGTTAATTCCCCATCCTCATCCCATCGATGCCAAAATGGTTTTTGGTTTGATGTATTCTTCATGTCTGCTTGTGGCTCTGCAGACTGTTGTTGTATAGTTCTGTGGTTTCCTAACTCCAGCACTTTTCCTATTAGGCAAACAAATTCCTGAGGGCCAGTTCTGATCTTGCTTATTGGGGAATCAAGGACAAGGCACCTTGCCAAGACATCTTCTCATTTATTAGGCATAAACAACTAGCGAGGAGGGAGCTTCAGAACGGGTCGAACCAAGAGGGGGAATTACTTCATTACCTGTGTTTCTAACTGGGGATTATTGTCACTTATGCTAATTTGCTGAATTTATAAAATTGTACTTGCCCTATGCCCCAACATATGCTTCAACAAATGTGCATATTCAATGCATTTTCGGTGTGCAATTTGCCATATTTGCACCTGGAGGCCTCCAATCAAAGACCTGATTTTATATTACTTCCTATATTAATATTGTCTCAAAAGTGTTTTGTTTTGTTTCTAGATTTTGAAGGCATCACCATCACTGGAAGGGTCTGTGTGAGTTACACATTTCATTTCCTTTCCAGCATCAATCACCCTGAAATATCACCTTTACACAAAGAGTTGTCTGATCAGCTGAGAAGAGCTGGAACCCTTTTTTCTTTCCTCCTAAGTATTTTCTTAGTGCAACCTGCAGATTTTTTGACCCCTGATGGATAGCAAATCACTCTTCAATTATCCAAACTGTCTGTTTCATCAAATAAATGGGAACATTTGGCATTGTCTTTCTAAATATGTTGGTCTGATTTTCTGGTTTGGAAACTGTTGTTTCAATATTTTCTTGATTTCAGGAGAAAAGCTGAAACCTAAATTGCTTTAACAAACCCAATTAACATTATTAAAACTCATCAGTTTAACAACTTTTTTTTTTAGTATTCCATTTCCCTCCATTTATTCAACCTCTATTTATTCATTCCAAATACCAAAATCCCCCCATGCTGTCAAAAGTGGCTTTGAGATGAGCAATGCTCCACCACTTCCCCTCCTCTTGTCCTGCTTTTAGCATGTGAAAGCGCTGTAAAGCCTGGCTGACTTTTGATTTAGGATTTCTGAGTGCAAACCTGGTTGCAGAGCAGTTATGAACCTTACTTCTTGTCATCGTGCTCCTTTCCACATGCCTAAGATACATTTTCTGGGAAGTGGAGGAAAACAGGTTAAAGGAGATGGAGAACATGCTGGCAGAGCAGAATTTCAGCTGGTCCTTCTTAACTCTGTGTCAGGGCCATTGCTGTGGAAGCTGGAACACAATACCCACAAACTCCACAGCACTAAACCATTAATTACGGCTTGTGAAGCATAAGGAAAAGTTGGAGGACCTCTGGGCCAAGCATTATTGGCTCCTGTCCCAGAAAGTGTTGGATGAGATCAGTTCAGTGGAGCCAGCGCTAACAATTATTTGAGACTTTAAAAGTTCACCACCACCTGTTGTCCCAAAATCCTTTTTCCTAAGCTAAGAGAAAACTCTGAGGTGTGTCAGTGAATGGTGCCCTTCTGCAATGTGTGTCCCCAAGGGCAGCAAATCAAGGACAATGACAGAGAGCTGGCACATGGTGGTACAGCAAAGGGAAGTGGTGGAATCATCATCCCCAGAAGTGCTCAAAAAAAGTGTACATTTGGCATTTAGGGACACAGTTAAGTGGTGAACATGGCAATGTTGGGTTAAAGGTTGGATTTGATGATCTTAGAGGTCTTTTCCCACTCAAACAATTCTGTGATTGATATCCACTGATCTGGAGTGTCCAGACCTTGCCTTTTCAGAGGAGGTGGGAAGCCTCTGCAGGAAGAAGTGTGAGGCTTTCCATGGGTTCCATGCTGATGAAAACCATCACACTCCTACCTTGTGACAGAGATCTAAGAGGCTCCTTCCACAGTGCTTAACACCATCCTTGGTGATCTACAACACACCTCCCCGTGGGACTAGGTCTGTGCTGTTCACAGTTTGTCCTGTGCCACCCCTGCAAGTCACCACGCTGAACCAGCAGCTCAGCTGTTCCCGCCCACACCCCGTGGATGATGGCCTGGGAGAGAGAAACCACGAGTCAAGTGAGGCAGTACCTGCCCTTGTCCAGGTAATCACTGGGGGAGGGTGACCCTCAGCAGAGCAGGGGAAATCCACGCTTTGTCCCTCAGTTACTGTCTGATCAGTGGGAATGACGAGAAACCTGGGAGAATCTGGAAGGGAAAGCAGTGACTGAGCAGCAGGAAACACTCAGGCAGCAAACTCGGGGAGTTCATGGGAGCAGAACCAGTCACAAGACTCAAATACACCCCACTGACCAAACACTGTATCCCAGAAATGTCACAGAATCTTCACAGGACCAGCCTGGGAGCCCTCACCTTGCACTATGATCCTTGCTGTGGCCTGGATGGATCCCTCAGAGTTGCTGGCATTGCAGTTGTACTGCCCCTGGTCCGAGAAGGTGACGTTCTGAATGAAGAGGCCTCCAGAGCTGGTGATTGTGAAACGGGAGTCCTCTGGCAAAGGAGAGCCTGTGCCAAGGGTCCAGCTGATGCGGGGGTGGGGGTGCCCAGAGACCCCACACTCCAGGGTGACACTTTCCCCAATCAGCACTTCAGTGTTCTGTGGCTGGATCACAAAAGTGGGCTTGGCTGGAAGGGAATGAAAGCTTTAGGAACCAGCTCTGCTGCCTGCTCACTGATGGGCAGAAGTTGCTTGGACTCCTCTGCAACCCAGCAACCCACTCTGGTTCTTCCCTGACATCCAAATCCTCGCTCTGAGCAATGCCCACAGCACCTTCCTACCACCTCCTCACACCCACTCACTCAGTGATGGAGCATCCCCACGCCAGTGCTGGAGCATCACCCTTGTGCTGTAGAATTCATCCCAGACTTCAAACTCCCTCCCCAGTGCTGAACTACCTTCCATCTCTAAGTACCCCTTTTCCCATTCCAGTGGGAACTCCTTAAGTTCAGGCCTCACTTCGCTGACAGCCACTCTGTCCCCCAGCACACCAAGACCACCTTGGCACATACAAAGCTGGGACTGACTCTGATTTAGCTCCACTCCCACCCCCAAGCTCAGCCGGGTCGTCAAGGGATGCACAAAGCTCAATTACATGGGGTGCCAAAATAGCGCAGCACGACTTCCTGTGTCTTGACCTCCCCAGCAATGTTCTTGGCCATGCACTGGTAGACGCCTTTGTCCGACTCCTTGGTGTTCTGGATCATCAAGGTACCATCTTGCAACAGGTTCAGGCGGCTGTCATCTTTCATGTCAATCTTATTACTGAAAAAACAGCCACAAACAGGCAAAATCTGAAAGGAATAAAGGCTGGTGGTTCCCCCTCGAGCTGTTGGGGTTTCTGGGGGCTTTGCTTGCATGGCAGTAAGTTGGTGTTCCATGGAGCTATTCTGAGACTTTGTGAAATTTGCAGCAAGAGTTCTGATTCACAGCACTGAACTGCAGCTCCAGCTCCAGTTTACTCCCTGGGTGAGCTGCTTTTTCTCTCCCTACTGATTAGGCAGGACATTTACAGCTCATCAGGAGAGCACTCTGTTCCCATGTCACAGCATCACTGCCATTGTCAGGGCGTCCTGGCCTGGAAAGCCTGCTCTCCTTACTCACTAAGTGCAAATTTAACAATGAATTAATATTGTTCTTGTGTGCAGCCATTGCTATTCAAACTCAAGGCTCAAAGGCCTCAGAGGAGCAAAAAGCTCTGAGAAGTCACCATAGGACCCCAACACAGCTTGGACTCCAACCCAGCCCGAGAGCTGTGAAACATCTTCCTTCTTTCTGCAATGACCTGCGACTCCTGGATCCCAGCCCATGGCAGAAGGTCCCAGTGCTGCATCCCATTTGTCCCAGCACGAAGGAATCTTGGATGGCTGCAGATGATTGAAAGGGAAGAAGGGACCTCTCTCCCCCTGGGACAAAGGCTGAACCCACTATGCAATCTAATCTGCTTGCTGGGCATTTATTTAATTCCCCTGGTGTCTCCTCACTCCAGTCATATCTCATTTGTGGAACATTTATTATCATTACCCTTCTTACAATGCTGTCTTTGGGAGCCTGCCAGCATTTCCCTAACAAAACCTTCCTTCCAAAGGGACTTAACTCAGCCATAAACTTTTGCTCCAGGCTGAAACTCTGCCTGGTGGGGGGTTTGCTGAAGAAGCACACATTGATCATTTTTATTAATAACCAAGCCCTGCTCAGGCTTCACCAGACAAGAAGCTCGTAAAGCAGCAAAGCAGCTTCTCTTCCACAGTGGGCAACTGCCTGAGCACAGAATATTTTATTGTGTAGCATTTCCCAGAACACTCTGGCATCTAGCACATAACCTACACACGAATTTGCAAATTTCACCCTTCAGTGGAGCACGGCGATTTTTCCCTTTGGAAAGAAACCTCATACCTAACACGGTCAGCCTTAAGTGAGAAGCATTTCAGCAGTTAACAAATGGCAAGCATGGTGGCTGAGAGCAACATGAAACACTAATTTTATTTTTTTCCTGATCAAAAGACAATTGCTTTCAGCCTGCAGAGTATGTTTATAGGAAAGTTATAATCTCTTGGAATCCATTACAAACGCAGATGAAATATTCCAAATGCAGATGAAAACACCACTTGGATTACGTGGTCACCAGAGAATGCTGTTAAAAGGAAGGTAAATATAGCCCATGGGATAACCATTTCTTTTTCCTTCTTTTCTTTAACGTTGTGTGAAACAGCTTTTGTAATTACAGGCAGGCACTGAAGAGCTCAGCGCTTGAAAACCTTTGCCACCCCAGGGCTCCTTGCGTGTGACTTACTTGTTGTGCAGCCAAATAATGGCAGGTTTTGGGTTGCCTTCTGCCCTGCAGGTGAAATAAACTGTGTTTCCCAAGAGCACATCGACGTCGTGGGGTTCTGAGGTTATTCGAGGCCTCTCTGCAAAACACCGTTTGAACACAACCCAGTCCAAAGCAGCACAAAACCACCTGCAGCCCAGCTGGGGGTATGGTGGGGCACACAACACCCATCCTGCAACACTCATCCTGCAATGCCCCAAGAAACAGGCACCAGCAGAGCCCTAGGCACAGCAGCATCTGCTCAGAGCCACCCCAAAACTCACTAACCCCTGCGAATGTCATGAAGGAATAGCATCATTCACCCGAACCCATTAAGAGCCCTGGGGAATAGTTGCTGTTCCTATTCTCAGTATGTTGGGCAGCGGATCAGTTCCCACAGATCTGTCTGTACAGTGGCTCATTACAGAGCTGGTCCCTGTCTCCCCCCAGAGAAGCAAAGAAGTCAGCAGCGTCCTCACTTGGGTTGTTTTTCTGCCCTTGGCAGCCTGCAGCTTCCTGCTCCACCTGAACACAGAGCCAGATCCCTGCAAATCACACCACTTCCCTCCCAACAGGATTTCATTCATTATGTCCTTAATTCATCATCCTGCCCTTCACTGTGTGCTTCACTTTGAGATGTACTCCAGCACCAAGCAAGTTAAACATTGAAAGGATGTGCTAAAATAGGGAGGAATTTATGGACAAGCCCTGGAATGCTTGATCTTGATTCAGCAAAAAGCTTACCCATTTCACAGTCTGCATGTTCACCAGTAATCCAGTAAAACCAGCTGGATTATTCCTAAAATTGAGAACCTATCACTCCCTCCAGTGGAAGGTCAGTATCCTCACTCCCTAGTCCACAAGTTAATGGCTCAGAAAAATCCCCAAAGGCAAAGCCAGCACAGCCCAAACCCAGCACAGCTCCACAGTACAAAACGCCTCTGGCTCACAGCTGCTCAAAGCCATGGGTTAATGGTACCAGCAGCTTTCAGACTGACTCAGATATCAGCCACCTGCATGGGTAGAGCTTTGTGCTGAACTCTGTATCATTTGTCTTCCCAGCTGGCACACCACCACAGTGAAAGCCAAATGCCAGCAAAATCTTCCCACCAGGTGCTCTGGCTGATTTGACAGACACCCCACTGTGTGTCCATGCCTAAACCAGAACAAATTTGCACTAACAGCTGTACTGTGGCACTGGGGGTGTGTTGGGAACAGCTTGTTGTGCGGCACAGCCACTCCATGTGTCCCCAGCTGCTTTCCCTAGGCTCTTCCTATCCCCCCTCTGTTGAGGTCACAGACCCATTTGTGCCAGCTCAACTCTTTGCATGGCTGTGCCCAAAATTAAGCTGTGAAATGGTCAAGACTTTTTACAAAAGCAAGCTGAATTCAATGGAGAACTCTTCAAAATCCAGCTGAGCTCACACATTTGGCTCACAGCAGGGCCGTGCACAGCTGGACTGGCATATCCAAAAGGGATGCTAACAGCAAGCCTGTGTGAGTGGGAATTTCTCAAACTGACTCTACCAGCAGCGAAGTACCATGGAATTACAGCCAATGCTTGTGCCAACTTCCACTTAAAAATCAGAGTTTTAACTTACCTCCACTTAAAAATCAGAGCTTTGTCTTTTTTCTATGGGAAACAGTTAATTTTAGGATTTTTCAGAACAAAACCAAGTTTAAAATTCTAAATTTAAAGAATAACAGCCTAACAAGAGCCCTCAGTTACACCACAGTCAAACAAAGCATACAGCTACACGTCTTCTGTGCTCTCCCACAGGTTTCCAGATGTGTTTCCAGCCACTGCAGCTCTCCCAGTGTTCCCCTTCTGTTCAGCCTAATGTGGGATATTTCCTCTGGTTCCTGGTTTAGCCACTGTTGCAGCAGATCCTTTACCAGCCCTACTCTATGCAAAAAGCCAAAACAACACCCACCAGCCAAAACAGTGCTGCCTCCAACACCTCTGGGAATGTCAGCTTCCTCCTGCAGCCCCACTGGGATTTTCCCATTTCAGCAGTGAAGGAGGGAGAAACCAAGATGCCAGCAGAGGAAAGAGGGAGGAAAAGGGATGGAGGAAGCAATTCCCAGACCAAAGGCCAGCTCCAGGGCCTGAGGGTGGCCGACGGAGGGGTTTGACCTCGCTCACCACAGTTGAACTCCTGGGCGGTCAAGGTGACAATGGAGCGGCCGTGCAGGTCGCGGGGAGCCTCGCAGGTGGCAGCTGTCTGGATGCTGCCCTGCTCCGCGTATTTCCTCAGCAGCTCTGCCAGCCACAGCAGGTCACAGTCACAGAACAGGGAGTTGGAGTCCAGCCGCCTGCAAGAGCCAGGAGAAGGCAGCTCAGTGCCCAGCCTCCAACTGCTGTGCTGCCTCCTTCTCCAGGGCACAGGAGGGGAGCAGTCCTCTGGAGTGAAGGGTCACTTGGGTGGTTTGCCCTGCATTTGATCATATCCCAAGTGAAAATTTGAGATATCTCATTGGCAGGATGGTTAACTAGTAGAAGGGTTTAATTGTAAAACTAGCATTACCATCAACCATTCCAGTTTCAAATAGAAATGATTCAGTTAAAGTGGATTATACATTTTTTGACTAACTGAGACACTGAAATATTGGGGTTTACCCTGGGATGGAGATTTCAACCTTTACTGAATTCTATAAGAACTGCCTCTGTTACAGCTTTTCTCTTTTAGTTCCAAAAAAATCTTCCCCTTGATTTATGTGTGGGTGGGATCAGTCCCTTTCTGTAACCAGCTGTGAGGAGTTGCAGCATTTCTGCACAACTGGAAGAACTTTTATTACTGCAACACAAGCCTGAACCACAGCAAATGGAGCTCCAGTGACCTGCCAGTGCCCCCAGCCTCTTCCCTACACTGACCTCATTCCTACGAGCAGTGCTATCCGTGAGGATAAATAAGGACTACAGGGGGATTAGTTTGTGCCTCCTTCCCCACTGACAGTTTTACAGTCAATGGGTCTGGGCCATCCGAAAAAAAAAACAACATGGAAGAAAATTCTAACACTTTCAGGGTCACATATTTGAGAATGTGAGATTTCACACAGGGCCATGACTGAGTATTTTATAGACACCCCAGCTTTTTCTCTGGCACCTACAGACAGCATTTCACAAGATATTCCCTGTTAAAGAGAAGTGAAGCATTTTACCTGCTTGCAGAAATGACTGAGGGCTGCCGTGAGAAATACATTATTTAATTGTACTTGAAAATCATGGCAGAACACCAAAATTCTTTACTTTTTGCATTTTTTTCCCCCCAAACACATCATAGAACTTATTTCCAGAGATCATAAAACCAAAGCAAGAAAGAAGTAAGCTTAAGAGACAGACAGGTTATATGGGAATAGCACCCTGGGGAATTCCTGCGTGGAAAAAGAATCATGCACCGTGGCATCCTCTGACTAATTTCAATCTAGAAAACAAGCCTTTTCTTTTATGACTATGATTTTTCTTTCCATGTTAGATCCTGATCTACAGACATGTTCAAGGTCATATCCATGACCTGGACTTTCTACATTTTTCAAGGATGTTTTATGGGTTCAAACTGTTGTGAAGACTTTCCAGGAACGTTCATTCCTGTGGCATTATTAAGTTGTAAGCTGATTATAATTAGACACTAGAATAAAGAAACTTCTAACTGCTTAAATAAGCTTTCAGGTCCAATCAAAACTGTTTTATAAACTTAGCAGTGGCCTTAGAAGTGCAACAACTAAAAGCATTGCCAACCAGGCACATTCTTCCTCAGGTCCTGCCCATCTGATTGAAGATAAACAAGTCCTCTTTGCAGGCAATGTTTTTTACTTACAGTCGCTTGAGGGATTCCAGTTGAGAGAATGTCCCTGGGTGAATCCTGGAAATCTTGTTGTTGTGCAAGAATCTGCAGTGGGAGAAGCCACGCCAAAACATTATTCAGTATTTGCACTGTGAGGATGATAACACCCCAGGTCACCACTCGGTTTAAATGCAAAGGCTGCTCATCAAAATGGAGCTCAGTTTTTAAATTCCGTGTTTGTTTCCATGAGCTGGAGGGATTTCATCCCTTGGTGGGTGTGATGTAATGTGCCAAAGCCGAGAGCGGGTGTGGGCTGGAAACACTGACTCAGGATGTGATGGAACAGGTTTAAACTGTACCCTTGCAGTTTCTTTGCAAAGGGAGGAGAAAGGGCACAAAATCCCCTCAGATTGGACCCACCCTCTGTTTTCTGGGCCTGGGTCAGCTCCAGTTTAGAAGGGACCTTTTCCTTCCCCTGTGCAGATGACGTGACAATTTTACAAAGGCAGCCATTGGAGTTAGACAACTCCTGCCTTAAACTCTGTGTAGTTATTAACCCAAATCCGTGAGTAAATCTAATTCAGACAACAGCCACCTAAACTGGGCTTATCTCTGAACAAAACTGAGGCAAATTCCCACTTTCAGAATCTCAGCCCACACATAAAACTCCCCAGTTCTTAGGGAAAAACCCTGATTACGCTAAAATGTATCAGTGGGGACCAAGAGGGGATAATTAACTCCCCATTCCCATAATGGTGGGGGAATTTACTTACATTGGTTACACCAAAAGCTCACAAGAGACCATTGATAAAAGATATGAAGCAATTGATAAAAGATATGAAGCAATTTTAGTAGGTAAATTTTTTGGAGAACACAAAAGCAGCACAGCTCGAGTGCAAATGTCGGCACACACATGTGCACCAGAGTTCAGCCTGGTTGCCCAGCTTGGATGCTGAAAAGCCTTCCTTTAAAATTTAAATCCAGAATTTTTGTTGGATCCAATACAGTGACTGAGATCAGCCATGTACTGATCCAGGTCTGAAGTTTCCTAAGGGTGTGGGATCCCACAATTTTATTTCCTTGGCATGTATGGATATAAGGCACATTTCCACACAGCCTAGAGAAGTCTGCTGGTTTCTCCATGGAGTGGGAACCACACATGGACTGTTGTGCTGGTGGCTGCATTACTGCTAGAAGCAATCCTGGGGAGCAGGAGACTCCATTTCCCTACTGCTTTCAAGAAGGATGTGTGTTTTTCTTGTTAGACTTTCTTCTGACTTTATCCCTTTTCCACCCCCTTTTTTTTGCTCACTTTGCCCAACAGTGACTAATGTTGCTGACCTTATGTTCAGAGTAAAATTTCACTTGGCTTGACCAGCTGTAGGACTTTCTGCAGATTTACTCCTATTTAGATGGAAACGTGAACATAACATAAAATGGGAAATTCCCTTCACATCCTCAGTCACCCTCCTACTCGGCAATTATGTAAAACCTCTTTCTTTAAAGAAGCTGCTTTTTTGCATTTTGAAGACCACACTCTGTGCTACCAAAACTGCTACACTAAATAAAGGGGTTTTCCCCCTTCTCCTCATCCTCTTAGTCCCAAGAAATAGCCCATCTTTACTCACAGCCTTTCAAGTTTAGGCAGGTCACTAAAAGTCTCCAGCTCCAGACTTTCCAGGTTGTTGAAATGCAGGTACCTGTGATACAGAAATCACGCAGAAATCACGCAGACTGCAATTTAAGGGACAGAACATCCCAGATCAATCCATCAGTGCCCCCCAGCTGGTCACACTCATCTCAGGGCAGGTGTTGAGAAGCCAGAATCCACTTTAGTGTCTCCAGTTTCCACACGCAAACACAGTAGCAAACATGGCCTTTCCCTATCCTGTCAATTATTTACTCTCTCTGTAAATAAACTCAAACACAGAAAGAATAAAGGACAGATTTGCTGATTTGCTCTTCCCTGAAGACCGACACCACCATCCCTGTGAACTGTTGCACTGTTAAGAGACAGGAAGAAACTATTGCCCATGGAGAGCCAGCAGCAGCTGCTGCCATCCAAGCACTGTACAGGAATTTTCCCTGCCTTTCTCAGCACACCCCTGGATTGACAGGGAGGGAGAAACAGCCTCACAATAAGGCACTTCTTCCCAGCCTAGGAATTGCAACACTTCTGAGTGGACAATCAGTTTGCTGAGTATTAATTTGAAGAAAAAGGCCCTGAACAACCCACAAAAACTTTGAAATTGGTCCTTGTTGAAGTGGGACCAAATACAGCCAAAGGTATTTTCCAGCCTGCATTTATCTGTTATTCGAAATGGGGCACCCAGGATGTGCATCCACCCAGCAAGAGCAGAAGCATCTCCAAATGGCTGGTGTGGGGTTGCTGTGTTCTGTGGAGGGAAGGCACAGCCTCCAAAAACAGGGAAGGTGCAGTCATCTGGAACACTTGGATCCTAATGACACATCAACAGGGACAGCCCAGTTTCTCAAGTGTGACCTGCCGCTACAGAGGCCTGGGGGACCTCCTGCCTGCCCCAGGTCATCCCTTGCCATCAAGAAAAGAAACCTGGTGCCTGCAGAGCAACTCACCACAACACCTGAGCCTCCCTGCTGCCATGAGCTGTGACATTCACCAGCACAACTGACGCATTCCTGACCTTTAGATGGATTTTGTACAGTCCCAAAGTTGCCTAAACTCTTCTCCTTTATTGCACACAGGCATAAATTTCACAGCAGACACAGATTAACCACAGATCTACAAATGCTCATTCTGCTATTGTAGCTCACTGCCTTGAGAAATAATTGCCTAAGCCTCCACATGGCTGTTTGATTTGTAATGGAAGGATTCATGATAAATGGTCCAGTATCAGAGCTCAAACCGGGAGAGGATGACTCAGATTCTGCACTGGAGTGTCACAGTGGGGAAGAGAGGGACATGCTCTAATCAGTCTCAGATGTCTGCTGAGATTGCTTTGGACCTTTAGGAAAGCATCTGATCCTGTCCATCAATTGGGTTCTACTTTTTCTTGAAAAGCTGGCTTGTCGGGGACAGGAAAATGGGGTAGGGTTTGAGCAACGCTAATTCTTTTGGAGCTCAGCCTGCCTGGGATTGAAAACAGATGGGACTTTAGCGGATTGTTTGTTGGTTTTGTGGGTTTGTTGGTTTTGGTTTGTTTTTTTTTTTATTCGTGACATCAAGTCTGGAATGCTCACTGCTAAAATATCCCTGTGGGCAGCATCAGCTCTCTAAGCTCAGCTTAGAGCCAGTTTCAGCTTCCTAAATTTTCTCCCAGGCATCCTTGCTGAGCTGGCTGATGAAAAACTACCTTGTACACAAGCTTGGTGGCACACCTATTGTTAGGATTGCCTGAAACTTCCAGTTGTGCTCTGTCCTCTTGTGCTCTCTGTCCTCTTCTGTCAACCTGGAGAACAAGCTGGATCCTATTCCTTTTACAGCAAAACTCTTGGTTACATTCCAGCCCTATAAATGCTGTGGCTGGGAACAATTCAGGAATTAGACCAGTTTCACCTTTGATCCCTGTTCTCTGATGATGCAAGTAATTCCTGCATTTCAATTATTTAGGAAGAATAAATCATTAGGAAGACATTCTTCCCTGTGAGGGTGTTGAGAGCCTGGTACAGGTTTCCCAGAGAAGCTGTGGCTGCCCCATCCCAGGCCATGTTGGACTGGGCTGGGAGCAGCCTGGCTTTGTGGGAGGTGTCCCTGCCAATGGCAAGGGGTTGGAATAAAAGGAGCTCTAAGATCCCTTCCAAGCCAAACCATTCCATGTATCTACGATTCAAATATACAAGCTCACACTCTCTCCACCAGTCCCAAGCAAGAAAAATCCAATCGCAGTTTAGGAAGAGCCAAGTCTAGGGAGCCTTGTGCCAGATTTTAATACAAGTTTGCCCATCTCACCTCAAGCACGGAGCACTAAGAGCCAAAAAACAAAACTTCTTTGAATAAACAGCAGAGTTTTGTCATACACAGAAGGGGAGCAAGTGGGGACTGCTGGAGTGTCACTGTGATGGACTCCAGCTGCCAGGGAAACACACGAGGCTCCCTTCATCCCAGATCCAGCACAGAGTGCCAGGCAGCTTGAGGGAAGGTCATTACTGTGTTGGTTTGGATCCATCATCTTCCCCCACTGCAATTTCTAGATGCTTTCCAGCATGGGAGCTCCACCATTCTGGTAGCTCCCAGGAATACTCAGCTGCCCCAGCTCCCAGCTCGTACTTCATCCATTCATTCCCAGCAGAGCTTTGGATGAGAGAGAAACTCAACCAGCACCCTCTGTTTAAGTAAAGGACCAGATCCGAGTCTCTGCTCGAGGAATCCCCAGACACAAACCCAGCAGAGCAGCTGCCTTCTGCTTCCAGCCATCCTGCAGACCCCTCTCTCCTCCCATCATACGGTCCTTGCAAATCAAGGCCATCAGAAGCACAGTGGGGTTCTTCCTATGCTCCAGAGGTTTAGGGGCAGGAGAAAACATGCGGAACATCCGTAGGAAGTTCGATATTAACTAACCAAATCCAATACTCAGACCAGCTGTTTTCAAATGAACCCAGGGTAGTCTGGCAAATCTGGATGATAAGAGAGCAGAAGCTTCATCCTACCCCTCGCTAAGTTCCTGCTGCTCTCCGAGCCTGGGAACACAGCACACAAACAAGGCTCGTCTGTACTTACAGCTGCTCCAGGGAACGGAGCCCATGGAAGGCATGTTGCTGGATGCTCTGAATTTCATTTTTATAAAGGTAGCTTTCAAAAGGAGAGAAAAGAAACAGCATTAGGCCAACTGATCAGCAGTTGTGTTCTAGAAAGTCACAGGAAACAGCAATGACCCTCAACCCAAAGCAGAACTTGCTGCCTGGACTCAAGGGCCATGTTTTATACCTCTGACACTGAACTCCAAACACAGAAAATACATCCTTGACTGGCAAACATGAAAAGTGGGTTGTTAGATCTTAAAGAGGTTAAGAAATTAATGAGCTACCAACTCA
This sequence comes from Coloeus monedula, assembly GCF_965178545.1. Taxonomy (NCBI): domain Eukaryota; kingdom Metazoa; phylum Chordata; class Aves; order Passeriformes; family Corvidae; genus Coloeus; species Coloeus monedula. Next base: position 10,166,016 of record NC_138797.1, on the reverse strand, counting down.
CAGGTATTTCAGGTTGTCCAGACCTTCAAAGGATCTTCTCACAATTTGCTTTATCTGGTTATTGTTCAGCAGCCTGTTCAAATCAAGAAAGAAAAATGCAGCTGGTGAAATCAGCACATGTGAGATTTGTAGCACGTCTGTTCTTGGATGCCCACTGAAAAATCCTGAGCTCAGGTGTCACAGAATTTAAGATTTAACAGGGTTGGAAAGTCAAAGTTGGGTACTCACACCAGCCAGGTCAATGCGAGCTGCCAAGCGCTTGCAGTGTTCAAAGAATTTTCCTTACCTTTTGCCACAGTTCTCACCCCAAATTGACAATTTTGTCCAGGAAAGGGAGGAGGGAAAGGGACCCACAAAGACAGAAGTGTAGGGGAGTGAGGTATTAAACCATTGCTGCCACTCTTGTACAGCCACGATGGGTTTTGGAGGTGCCTGGTTGTGTTCAACAAGTGAGCAGGGCAGTGTAGAGCCAGTTTTTAAAAGAACAAATGCAGTTTTAAACACCAGTTCTCAGCAGAGTTATAGGAGCTATAAAATGGTGATGGCTTTGCTCTAACCACTTTGTAACCGATACCTGCAAATGAGAAAGAAATAAATTCAACTTTGACTCCTGAGGCTGCTCAGAGACAGCCTCTTTTGGTCTAGGGAGCCTTGTGCCAGATTTCAATACAAAACCTCTGCACCACATGGCACTGGGAAGCCGTGTGTGCCCTGTGTGTGCAGCTGCCATGATTGTGCATGCAGATGGTGGCCAGTGCCAGTGACCAGAAACAGCCCAGCCCTGTAAGAGCCACAGTGTGCAGCAGTGTGACCACACAGCTGAGCCCTGCAGAACACTCTCCTGCAGCCCCTGCCAAGCCCAACGCAGAGAAGACACGATGAATCACTTATAAATAGCTCTGTAATACACAAAGTTTAGCTGTTCATCGTGGCTGCCTGGCCATGCTCCCGCGGGTCTCTCACTGCGGTGTCCCACTGATGTTCAGATCTGGCAAAGCTCAGAGCTGGTGGAGCTTTTAGAGTTGAATAGCCCAGAGCAAAGATTTCACCAGCCACACTAATTTTTAAAATTCCTAAATGGAGCTGTGGGCAGAGAGGGAGTCGGTGACTGTGTACTGCAAAGATTTATTTTTCTGGTGTTATAGGAAAAACAGCAATTCCCAGTGCAAGCAGCCAGACCTTACAACGCTGGTTCACATTCAATACATGCACTGGATGTGCATTTCACAAACTGATTTTTGCCATTGCGCTGCTCCTCAGGAACAATCTGCCACCAGGCAGCAGGTGAGAAGACAGTTCAGCACAATCCCCGCAGTAAAACCCAATCTTCTGCCCCACTTTTCTGGAGAAGAAGGAGCAGCCAGCCTCTGGCATTACAAGCCAACGTCACTTCCTGAGGAAAAACAGTTTGTGCAGGTAAAGGATGGAGAGAAAAGACAAAGAGATGGGGAGAAATGGTAAAAAACTTGTGGGAAAAGAAGATGAAGGTAAAATCAAACGCCTCAGGGATGACAGGAGAGATAAAAGATGTCAGAAGCACACACGTGGGATGGCAGCTTCACAAGTTGTCTCCAGGCACCTGAGTCACACCAGCTTTCCACCAGCTTGTTCTCAGGTGGAGAATTACATTGAGAGTCAAAAACAGCATATGAGAAACTTAAGAGCAAACAGCTTTGTAAGTCAGGTAATGAGGGGCTGAGAAAAACCTCATTCTCCTTGATTTGACTATCCTCCCTGGATTAGCTGCCCTGATACCATGGATGTGGGTGCCACTGCCAGACTGCACATCACCAGGGCTGGCACAGGCAGCCTGGAGAGGTTAAGGCAGTGCTGCTGCAAAGCTCCAGCACAGCTGGAAGCAATGGCTCCATACACACGGCTGAGGTCAAACAGCCCGAGCTCACTCATAAGGATGCAAAAGTGATGTCAAGTCCCTGGAACACAGGATCCTGCTTTGACAGCCAGCTATGCTGAGTGGAAACACAGCATCTGAGCATCAACCCAAAAGTTGGTTTGATGACTGAACACCCAAGGGCTGGAAATAACTGCCCGAGAGCAGTGTGGGAGAGGGCTTTTGTCTATTTACCCACAGGACAAAGACAACACAGGCACCAGCAGTGCTTCCCTCCCTGCCCCTATCAACTTTCATCTCTGGCCAGAGCACGACCAAGGTAGCTTGTTCTCTGTTATCTGATCCTTGGCCACACTTCTGAGCACACAAAGGGCTGACAGACGGGTGCCAGCATCGATGTCATTCCCATGGATGTGAGCACCTGTCACACAACTGGCATTGGCCATTTGCCTCCCAGGGGACAGGTGACAGTGACCAGGTGAGCAGGGTCATACCAACAGCCTGAGCAGCCCCACGCAGCACCACAGTCTGGAGCCCTTCACTGATTGTTATCTTTAATGCTCAGAGTTCAGACCAGGACTGATCTCCACTGGAATTTCAAACTGCATTATGTTGTCTGGCTGTGTTTTGGGGCTATTTAAAAGCATTATCCCAGTCTGTTTTGTTGTCTTGGCTATTTTGTACAGTTCAAGGGAGTCTAATCACTGACCCAGCCAAATAAGATGAATCCTGGAAGTTCAGATGGCAAGCAGCACACAGGGCTCTTATCTCATCGTCTGATACTTAAAAATTTGTTCATTGCCTGATTTAAGAATAAAAACTGCATGGAAGAAGCCATCTCTGCTTCCTGTCTCAGAATTCCCCATTGTAATGGAAGAATAAGTCCTGGAAAACATTTGAGAGTGAGATAATTGATGAAGTCCCTAACAGTCCACTTAATCCAAAATGCTGCTTTCAGAGAAATCCATGGATAAGGCAGCACATGTGGCTCCTAGAAAGACTTTGGATAGTTCCTGCACAGCTGTCTGCTCCTTGACTCCTGTGCAATTCACTCAGGCAGAGAAGTGGGCAAAATCCGGGCATGGCCTGGGCCTATCAGTCCCAGCTGCCATCCATAGCAAAAATGCCCAAATTCCTGCTGCCCTTAGAGGGCTGAAAGCTGAGATCCCAGATCTGCCGGGAATAGATGCTCTGGCAGACAGAGGCTGGAAAGATCATTATCACTATCATTATCTTAAGCACACCCTGTAGCTAAACAGGCTAAATTAAAAGTATCAGAAGCACATTTCCTAGCAAAAGGATGGGACATTCCCTTTCATGCCAGACAGTGAATTGGACCCCAAATGAGCAGGAGAACTCAATCCCACAGATTTTATTCCTGCAAAACTCTTCTGGGACGTTTGAGATATACAAGCACCATGAGATCTGGCCCAGATTCACCAAGAGAACGTTTCATATTCAGTTTCCTTTAGGTTTTATGTCCTGACTGCCTCTCCCTTCTCCTTCCCCACCCACTCCCCAGGTTGCCAGGCACAGGCTTAAGTTGCATTAAATGAGTGGTTTTCTGTTTTGAAGAATGTATTAAATGATGTGACAGTACAGAATTCAGACTCAAACCATGCTCTCTTTCCTCTTTCATTTGACAAATCACATGCTACAGTCATTGTGAAAAAACAGCTATTTTTTTCCTCACACCACTTATAGAAATCATCACGTAGTGTATTTAGAGGGGGAGAAAAAGTGAGTTTTATGTTGAACCACTCATTCTCCCTTGTTGACAGAATGATCTGGAATATCCATTTCCCATATTAAAGGGAGAAACTCCTATTCTGAAATCCAAGCAGGCTCTGACATCCCCTCCTTTCTGGCAGGAACACATTCTGTCAAGAGTTACTAGAGGGTAAAAGACAGAAACTCCACGTTACTGCTGTTGTTTGCCCTGAGATCCTTCACAAGCAGCACCTGAAGCAGAGCTGCAGGGCTCAGCAGAAGTGCTTTTGCTCTCTCCTAAGCAGGAAGAGAAATATGATGTGAGCAGTGATGGGGCAAAGGGCCAGGCAGAGGCACAAGCAATGTGGTCTCCACAGAGTCGCTGTTCCCTAGGGTGCTCTTGTCTCAGGAGGACAAAATGCAGACTGGAGATGTTAAGAAACCTTGGTCCCTGGGTTGGACATTTCTGTGGATGGTGCTGGAGAGACCCAAGGAGCAGCAACCCTTTGGCTGTGGTTTGAAAATACAGCAATGAACCAACTGGGCTGACCAGGCACCGCTGACTCCTGTGGGAACACGTAAGGAGAGGCCTCACAGGGGTGTCATCATCCATCCCCACCCAAAAATGACCTAAAGGAGCAAAAACTGGGAAGCAGCGAGAGGCTGTGCCTCACCATGGGCTCACAGAGTTTCCTCTCTCTCCCACAGCCCAGCAGCTGCTCTGAGCTAATGTTGGCTTCAGCCATGCAGCAAAACAGCTGTCCTGGAGCTGAGGGGATTTTGTGGATGGCATACATGAAGGGTTTTTTGCCTCACTCTCCCTGTTACCCTTTTTTTTTTTTTTTTTTTTTTTTTTTTTTTTTTTTTTTTTTTGTACCAAGGGGACATATTAAGAGTTTAAAAATACACACCACATCTGCACAGATGGGAACAGAGCAGAGCCAGTAGGAAGGGACGAGGAAATCTTACAACTGTCTAAGATGTTTAGCCCAAGAGAACTTCTCCAGTGGCACACAGCCAACACAGAAGCTCCCAGTGGTGCAGGATATGGGATAACTGCTCCTTACCTGTGGTGCTGTACCAGGAGTCCCCAGCTGAAAGCAAACAGTGACTGTGTCTCTTCCGCAAACAGGGCTCCTGTTTTTAATGCTAAGTAGTGCTCTGTGATTTATCAAATCTCCCACACCAGAGGAAAGCAGAGAGGAGCCAGGGGAGGGTTTGAACTGTTGAACAGCCCCACTGGACATCCACACAGGCTCCTCTCCTATCAACCCATTTCCCTGCATCCAACACAGGCTACAAAGGTTTCCTTTTCAGGGTGGTTTATAAACTGTCAAACTTGGATACAGAACAGCCACCCTGCCCTAAAGGAGATGGAGAACAGAAGCTTCACCAGAATCTGTTGCTCTTCCTCTGCCATTAGTGGAAAAAGCTCTTTAAAAAACATTTATTTGCTTATGGAAGATTTATTTAAATTCAATGGCAGAAAGCTGCAAGCTCAGAGGTCTGCACATGGAACCCAGACTATTCTATCCTCCAAACCTCTCACTTCAAATTTTCTGGACAAATTTTCCCAGGAAGTTTCTCAGGGATTTGAAAGGATTCATTCCCTTTATCACTCGAAAAGCTATCCAAGTCCTTGGGCAAAATTTACCATCTAAGAAACATCAGCAAATTCTTCAGCTCTTGTCAGTTTTGATGTGGGAATTGGACAAACCAAAGTTCCTGGAGAGAAATTTGCTTCAGGAGTGTGAGGTCCAATGTTCCCTCAGTCAGCTATCAAGTTCCTCAGCCGTGGGAATTAACTACTACAAGTGTGAGAATAACTGAGTGTTCCAGTTTGCTGGCCAGACCAGGAAATACAACTAAGCATCAGAAGTACTATCAAAACAAAGGTTTCCTTGGCAAATCAGGTTGATTTTCAGAATTCAAATATAAAAGTGCAGTATTTTTTCAGAGCAGCGTTTCACCTAGTCCAGTATTCCAGCTCTGACAATGGTCATAGGACACTGTTTAGGGAAAGCAGGAGTGTCTGCCCAGCACCTGTGAAAATGCATTGTTCTTACTGGCCTGGCACCCCAAATCATGAGATCAGGGATGGCAGGGGGTACATTCATGCCTATTCCTTCTGGTACTGCTCATGGACTTGCTGTCCTTGAGGTCTCTGTCCAGGAGAGTATAGAGACAGAAAGGAACTGCAGAAATTCATGGAGCACAAAGAGGTGTTAGAGAGAGACAGGTCTTTTCCCCTTCAGCCAGGCTCTATCTGTATCTACCCCTATGCAGAGTGGAGGAGTCAGAAAGGCAAAAGCAAAAGTCCTGCACAGGTCAGAGACCTGCCCAGTCCAAGGTGCTGGCAGGGCAGGAATTAGGACCCCTTACAAAGCTTGGCAGGCTGGGTGGAGCATCTGTCCCAGGGAAGCCCTGCCAGCATCCTCATTTTCCCCAGAGCTCGGCTGAAACTCGCCTGGTGGTCCTGGGAGCTGCTGCCAAGCATCTGCCTGCATCACACAGAGATGACATCATCTGAAACCCTTTGTTTCCTTGACTCAGGAGAGCTCCAGGGGTGGAAGAGCAGGGCTGGAGATCAAAAGGCCTCAGCAGAGCTTTGTGATAAGGCAAAACCCTACGGACTTGGACTCTTATTATCTCTCTAGATATTTTTTTCTCATTTCTCACTGTATCTGACCCTATCTCAAATGACAGAAATCCATCCAAAGCATCCTTTCTTCCTTATTATTTTTGGCAATTAAGTACCACATGGTGCAGTTTGTGAGACTAACCTGGGCTGTTCTAGATGAACAGCATCAGTGGCAGTAAAGTTTTTGACCAGCTCACTCTATGACCACTTGTCCTGGGCCACAGCCAAGGTACTCTGGAGCATCCTGCAGTCATGGCTTGGCCACTCAGCCCCACACACAGAGTGGAACAATCTTTAGCAAATGCTGGTTTTTCAAAGTTAACACTTGAGCAGGTCTCTATAATAAAGTCCTGCTGTAATCCCACTTTTCCTACAACTCCTTGGAGCTGACTGAATACCTTATTGCCCAGGCTTGCCTTCCTTCAGCTCTGCCACCTTCACAGGATCAGGGACTTCAGATTGCTCAAGGCCAGACAATAAAAACCAGCCTGAACTTTCTGTTGCCATTTGGGATCATGAATGTGTGAATATCTGTCAGGTTCCCAAAGGAGCTGCTTTGCCTCGCTGAGGAATCTGGCTTGGACCTGGAAATCCTACAGCTGTTAGCACCATGTCACAGCTCAAATAATTAGATCTGAGTCTCAACAGCCCAGCTACATCCAGCACAGTGCTGTGCTGACACAGCTTCTGGTTCTGATTTGGGAGCTGGTGTGTTTTCAGCTCCTTGGCTACGGGGTGCAGATGCACTCAGATCTGTCTCCAAACCCTCAGCCCTGCAGCAGCCAGAAGGAGCAGAGGTTCCCGGGATTTCCTTTGGGAAGAGTGAGAAGCTGGTTAGTGGAGCAGTGTGTACAGTGATATGAGAGTATCAACATACAGGGATACAAGGCTGGAGGGGCAGCTTTCTACTCCCATTTCTACCTGGAGCAGGGCAGCTGTAGGCACCTCTTTTAGGGCAAGGCATAGGGGCAAGATGGCATTTGAAGGATGCTCAGTCAAACTCATGTAGAGCAACTGATGTGGTTCATTCATTAGAGGAGACCATGGAAAGGAAGAAGATTTTAATCCATCCCTGCACTGTCCTGATCCCAGGTGAGAAATGCTTTCACGGGCTGTTCCCAGGCCATACCTGCTCTAACACCCTCAGTCTGTGCTAGAGTTCACCATATTTTATTTTTGAACACAGAGGTTAAGTGTGAAAAATGAAAGTTATTAAACACCACATTTAAATAAAAACAGGTAAGAAACATGATCCACGGTGGAACAGAGGGAATTTTAAAGCTTTGGCTGGATATGCCCAGCTTGACTGAAATAAAGCCCAAGGCCACCTTTAAGCCATTTTAGGGGACAGTACTAACACAAGTAATAAATGGATATCCTCAGAGTGCAACTTACAGTGTGTTGAGGTTCTTCAGTCTTCTGAAGGCTGCAGGTTGTATCTCCTTGATGTGGTTGAAGCGTAAATCTCTAAAAGCAGAGGATATAAACAAGCCATTAGACCAGTGAAGGGAGTGGAGGAGTGGGGACAATGGTTGGGGTCTGCCCTTGTCTGCAAAGTCAGCCAACAGCTGGGACAAGCCTACACTGAGAAAATTCTTTATTCTAATTCCAGAGAAAACTAAGCTCTAAAAGGTCTCAAGGGATCATTCCCACAAGCACCAGAAAAAACTCTGCATCAAAACCCCCCATGTGCAATTACTCTTGCATCTCATCCTGATTTGTAGAGGAACACCCATCATCACGTGGACCCATAATTTAGCTCCCTACCAAAACTATCTGTGCCCTAAAATGGTTAAATCTGCTCAAATAACCTCATATAATAAGCATTTCCCATTTTGCTCTGCAATGCTCCAAGACTTACAACAGCTTATCGCTGCCTGCATTTCAAATTTGTGCAAACTTCAATTAGAATTACTGGAACCATGGGGATTCTGGCAAATTTCAAGGGCTGCCCATGGAACTACATCAGCTTGGAACCCAAAAATATGGGGTTTGGATTGCTAATGGGATAATAAAACAAGAGCTAAGTGGTTTAACCTGGTTAACCAAGGAGAAACACTTCTATAGAGAACGTGCATTGATTTGGCACCTTGCATGGTCCCGTGTATTATAACAAACCACAAAAGGCTGACAAACGGGGATTGCTGCAGGTTTCTGTCCAAAGCACACAATTAAGTGGATTTTTTTTCTCCTGCACTGCTTGATCTATCACATTTAGGGAATACACAGCTAATTTTCAGTTTAAGGCAGCTTTTTAAGGGCATTTGCTTTAAGAGGAAAAAGCACAGGTTGCCCATTCTGGTGGTAAAAAGTCACACTTGGACGCAGAGTTTAAACCAAGGATTCTACAAATAGCTGCATGTTCAACACTTGTTTTTAGACAGGTATCAACAAGAATCCCAGCATTTATAAAACTCAAATTAGAAAAAGGTGCAGTCATTGCAGGTAACCCCAAACTGGCAGTGAGGATCCAAGGGGGATGAAACAGCTTGGAGCAAGTACTCAGGAAGAGGCTGCACAAGGAGTAAAGCTGATTTTATTTTAAGATCATGGAATCATAGAATAGTTTGGGGTGGAAAGGACTTTAAAATTCATTTCATTCCAACCCCCTGCCATGGGCAGGGACACCTTCCACTACCCCAGATTGCTCCAAGCCCCATCCAACCTGGCCTTGAACACTTCCAGGGATCCAGGGGCAGCCACTGCTCCTCTGGGCACCCTGTGCCAGGGGCTCAGCACCCTCTGAGTAAAAAATTCTGCTTAATACCTAATCCAAACCTGACTTCTTTCAGTTTAAAACCTTTGTCCCAAGATGTAGTGTTTCTTTAGGTTAACAGTTTGCAAAATGTAGTTATTTTATGCAAAAAGATTAATAATAAATTTTCTTACATTTTAGGCAGAAAATGAAAGGCAGTTTTACTTAAATTATACTGAAATATCAAATCTCTGCCTTGTTAGCCCTTTGTTATCACTGGATGCAACAGTACACAGGCCCGTGGAATTTGGTTTTTTCTGTTGCGCTTTTTTCCTTTAACTTTTCCACTTCAACCAAAGGATTCAGAAGTCTAATATAGAAAGAAATCTTTCCCCTCTCTTAGTGGTAAATATTGCACAGAGAAGAATTAGAGGGCAGAAAGAAACACAGCTTCACAATATTTAAAAAAAACACAAGACTTCTAATTGTAATTCATCTTCTCTGTCCACTGCAAACTGCGGCCCCAAAGGATCACCCTTTGGAATTTCAGTTTTTAACAGAAACTTCACCTCTGACATTTTCAAGTGTGTTTGGCTTAACTTGCATTGCTTCAGATGTGCATTTCTTGCCCTTCTTCTCGGAGGGAGTTCCGTGAGTTTGAGGGCATCCTTATGGATTTTTCAAGGCAATGGCTGCCACCACGAAGCCAAACACAATTAAATGTTGGCAACAGTGATAGCACAACATGCTGCCTGTTTTCCACGGCCTCATTAAAAGGAAGCAAGGAAAGACTAGACCAGGAAAAAAGGTGAAGAAATGCAAACTTGATTTATACCCTGCCATGCACAGACACCAACTCTGCTGCCCCAGGGGGTTGTAAAGGGCCCTGTAATTAGTCCAGGCAGCTGGCTGCAGGTAATAGGGGACATTACAAATACGTGGGAGGAACACACAGGGGTCAGGGCTCGAGCTGGTGATGCTCAAGGAAGGCAGCAGGGAGCAGGCAGTGAAGTGTAAAATCCAACTTCGGGTCACTGGCTGAAGGTGGGGACAAAAAGCCTCTGAGTATTTTAATGAACAAAGACAATGCAATCCTTCACAGCCCAGAATTCACACAGAGGCACTGGGCTTCCACGGCTGAAACAAAGCCAAAGCCAGGACTCAGGTGACAGAAAACACCTCTGAAAACACAAGGGAAAATAAACCACAAGCCCCACTGATGCCAGGGCTGTTTTTTCGGTCACCTGACAAAAAGGACTCCTTGGAAACAGTGCTGTGGAAGTTTGCACATGGCCTTGAGCCCCCTAAGCAAGTCTGAGCTCCCCGGTGGTGATTTGTTCACCTGGGAGAGAAACAAAGCACAGCTGGGAGGCACAGCCTGGCAGGAGTGACCCCGTGTCACCAGCAGAGCTCTCAGGGCTGTCCCCTGGCTGCTCCACCTCTCTGTGGTGCTCCTGCTCTGAGCAGCACAGGGGTGGAGATGCCTCCTGACAGTTCCTGCTGCTGAATGAGCACTGCGGGGCTGGGTTCATGCAGGAGCTTTTAGAATCATAGAACAGAACTGGTCTGGGCTGAAAGGGACCTCAAAGTTCATCTTGCCATGGGCAGGGACACATTCCGCTAGACCAGGTTGCTCCAAGCCCCATCCAACCTGGCCTTGGACACTTCCAGAGATGGGGCAGCCACAGCTTCTCTGGACAACCTGTTCTTTTTAAACTACACCACCCCCAAGGAGCATGTAATAAAACTTAGCTCATTATTTTAATGAAATAATTAAATTTTTCTTCTGTTTTCTGTTCCGGTAAGACCTTTAGATGATTCTCTGGAGCCCAGCTATCTTTCAATCCTTTGCAAAGTTCTTTTTGGATTGCTCACCATCACAAAGGCAACAGCTTTCCCCACAGACAAAAATGGAACTGAAACACTGCATCTCTTCTCTGAGCACTTCATTTCAGGAAGTGATGTGAAATAACTGGAGAGAATCCAAAGGAAAGCAATAGGAAAGATCTGAAGTCTAGAAAACATGACAATGAAAAGAACTGAAATTGCTTATTTAGCAATAGATACAATAACTATGTCAGGAAATTGCTACAAATAGAAAGGGCAAATGGTCACTGGCTAAAACTGCAGGTTCAGGGGATTTTTCAAATATCTCAATTAGCAAGGCTCATAAACCACCCAGTGGACTGCAGGTGAGACAGGCATTAGCCACACACGGTTTAGGTAGGTGGATCCAGCCCTGGAGGCAAAGGATGGAGCAGGCTATTCTGCTCCCTGTACCCCAGACAGCATTAAAAGTACCAATGGGGAGGTCCCTGCACAGCAAAGAAAGTCCCTGGGCATGCAGAGGAGCCTACAGATTCCTCTTTACCATATAAAAACCCCAATACTTTGGCTCATCCTTAGTGTTTTCACTCCAGACCTTGCCTTAGCCTAAAGCATCGCTGGCAATGAAGGGCTGCACTGGGAATTCCCTGGCTTGCATGTGTTTGATTGAGAACATTCCCTACAGAGTTTGTCTCCTCTCACACAGAAACTCTTGTTCCTCTTTATTCCCAGGGCCCTCACTCTGGAAATTTAAGTTTCTTTTCAGAAATAAATGTGGTTTTTACAGGGACCCACCACAGAGCTGCTCCCAGGGCAGCTGCTCCCAGCTGCCCTGTGCCCCAGCAGCTGGGTTCCCTCCCTCCTGCCCACTTCTTTCCACCTGGGAATTTGAAAAATGGGGGGAAAAAATAATCCCTTGTGATTTAAATCTCCCCCATGATTTCAAGACCGGCAGTCTGGGACTACAAATGACCTTCCCACAAGGAACAGCTGCTGCTAAAGGATTCTGGATCCTCTTCTACCTTCACACAGAGTGGAGGCCTGGGACAGCAGCATCACCCAACACGGATCCCTCTGGACAACACCAGCTTGACTGGCTCAGCTGAAAATCTCACCAAACCCTCGTGCCCAAACTGACAGGAAAGTGACCTGGAATACGTGGACAATCCGGGATCTGCTGTGAAGTAAGTCACCTTTTCTGAATTTGGGAACTATTAACAGAGGCTACAAAGAATGCCAGAATTTGCAAATGGATGGGGAAATGGGTCTTTACAGAATGACACTCAATCTGTCTGAGCCTCTCAGCTGCTATCAGAACAATCATCCCTGCAAGCCTTGTGTTAATTATCAGTGATTAGCATATAAAGCAATCAATAGCTTTTACAAGAAACTTCCACTTCTGTTTAATCTATTTAGGTTTTCACAGACTCATGTATTACTATGTTAACTAAGCAGATAATTAGCTACAAGAGGCATTTTACTGCAGCTCCATGGAAATTACGGGGTTTGTAGAAGAATCCTTTGTATGCACAGCAATGATGCTGACAGTTCTGCCCAGAACTGGTTGGAAAGTGGCAGCCACACAATCATTACCAACAATGACACCCAGAGTAAAGGTGCTTTTACAGAGAAGATGTTGAAGTTCCTCCCAGTGTTTCCAGTGAAGAAAGGGCATGAAAGACATCCTAAACATATTCTAAAAATATCCTATAAATCAAGTTTCCCATATACAAGAAGAGCCAGGACACTTATCAGAAAGAAGCTGTTCCTCACACTTATCTGCACAACATCAGTCAGCTCTGCAGGTTCCCCAGTCCTGCCAAACCACTCCAGTCCTGGCAGGAAGGGAAAGCTGCCTTGCTGAGATGGAAATGAAGTCTTCCAGACTCACTGTCATCAGCTCCCCAACTCAGGAATGTCCCTGTCCCACACGAGTCCCCAGATGGCTTTAATAAATGACAGCCTTCATCCCAGAACCCCTACATGGACAGCTGACCCCTGCCAGCACTGCAAGGCAGATGAGGAGACCATGGGGAGGCTCAGGGCTGGGGATCTTCCAAGTCCTGGTTACCAGCTTAATACATCAAGATCTGACTGTTCAAAGAGTGAAGAGGAAGGAAGATACATTGAGCATGGAGATACAAGGAAATGAAATGATGGGATCATGGCTGAAACAGCAGAGAACCAGCAGCTGCAGGGAGCCTCACTCAGCAGAACAGGCTGCAGTTCACTGTTGCACTGCAACACCACTTATTCTGAAGTTCTAGGAACACTAGATTTTAATTAAGAAGTTACCAAAGGCATTCCTGAACCCAGCTTTTTAAGATTCAACTTGCACAAACAGGAGTCAGATTTTCAAAAGGGCTCCCTCTGCGTCAGCTGGGGCAGGAATTTGACCATAATCCAGCAGCCAGTGTACCAAGCTGGTTTGATCCCACTTTTTCTGTGCATGTAAACTGGAGGGAATGCTATGCCTGAGAGGCCAGTGCCAGGGCAGGAGGGATCTGCTGTTGCCTCATTCCTGGTGGAATCATTTCAAATGCCACCTGGCATCCCTTTAGCTCTTTCCAGGAAGGGGAGCAACAAGGAACACCTCCAAAACATAGTTTTGGTCCTAAACACTTATTTAGGTAGGGAGATTACATAAAAAGATGCTGAATTCAGCAATGTTTGAGCTACTATGTATTAGAAAGGGATGAAGATTAAGGTCTGATCCCACTCAAACCAGCTGAGTCTATTCTTGGGCATTCATGGCAGCAAGGACTCTTTTAACCTGATGCATAATTCCTTTGCACCAACTACCCAAGGTATTGCCTGCATCAAAGGAAGACAACTTTTCCCTCCTCCTGAAGTGTGTTCTGATCCTGATTCAGAGGAAGTAAAATCAACACTTTAATATTGGGTCTTGTGTAGCTTAAGTGTCAGCCTTTCCCTTTTTTTAAGAGCATGATCATTGAAGTTTTTACACAGAATACACACACATTCTTTCACCAAAAAATACTGACTTCTCCTTAAAGAGCACAGGAAAAAGTCCTGGTATCCCTATGGGGAGAGGGATGTGGTGAGGGCAACAAAAATACAAATATTCAAGTGTGAACCAGCTGCTGAAGCACTGGGGAGTTCAATGAAAGTAGGATTTTAAACACTTAAGGTAGCTACAATCACAAGACTTAGGATGCTTCCATGAAAAGAGGCTGGAATGTTTCTAGAAGGAAAGTATGTTTAAAATACCTTCCCTCCCTATTTTCCTTCTGATGAAGGGATTTCTAAAAATAGAACATAAAGTTCTTGGTCACCTCTAGAAGGTTTGATATGGATTAAATACTACACATTCTACCTGGCACATGCAGAATGTGTGGGTGTGCATTTAATGGCTGCATATAAGATTATCACACACAGAGGAAATGAGTAATCCCTTCTTCAACCCAAAACACACGACAGAGACCACAAACAGAGCAGCATTTCCAAGAACTCATTTGCTCAGTAAACCTTTCCCCAACAAATGTATAAAATTCCTTCTCCAAACTGTGCTCATTAATAGACTAAGAGAGCTACACCCTGTCCTACTCCAGCCTTCCTCTGAGCAGGCACCAAAAGCAGCACAACGATGAAGGGAAACAAAACTTGTCAAGCTGGCCATGCTTACACTGCCCAATTAGCAACCAGGTCTGTGAACAACTGGGTCACCTTCAGTTCATGCCAGCGATGTGCTCACATCCCAGATCCTGCCCTGTGCCCTCAGCTATGTTCCTCCAGCAGTACTCATTCATTATGTGCCCTGCATAATGCAGAAAGAAGAATAACCCATGGATAATTAGATTGCAATCCATTAGCTGCCAGCCAGAGGGGAACTTCTTTCCATGGATTTCTTCTACTCATGCCCACACATTTCAAAGTTTATTGTTTATATGTCACACTGCTGAACAAATGGCTGCGAAGGTTAAAGACCTATTGAAATTTTTGGAGTGTATGTTCCACAGCTGTTCCCTTCCTTGGGCTGCTGGCTGAAAGAACTGCCTGAATCCCAGCGGTAACCAGCAGATCACATCTGGATAATCGTGTTCCAATTGAACAGACAACAGCCAAAATACATCTGCAGTTCTACACAATGAGTTTTTATGGCTTATCTGTACACGTGTAGTCGTTCCTGCCATCCTATTCTCTGCTCGGGATAAAGCGAGCACACTCCATTACCAAAGATAAATAGTCTATCGCTAAAACCAGACTTTGGGCCAGATCCTCAGCTGTACCCAGCTGGGATTGGGAAGGGAGGAGGGAAATGGCAACCCAAGAGGAGCCAGTAACAGCTCATCAATCCTGGAGCTGGTTCCATGCCAATCCCAGCATCGCTTGGAGAAGGCGATGGGCGGCTCCAAGTGCTGCCAGCTGGCTGCAGCCCCAGGGGCCATCTGCCAATGGTGAAGCACAGCCTGTGCCAGCCAGGAGACTTCCCCACTCTTCCAGGATTCTTAGAGAGGGTGGCATGGAGTCATGGAGGTCAGAAAGTCCCAAACTCCCAACTTAAAAGGAAACTCCATCTGGAAACTGCAGCTGTTCTTCAAGGGAACTGAGCTGGAGCCCGGGATCGGTGTTTGGAGCAGCAGTCACAGACTCAGTCCTGTTCACACCAAAGATTAACTGTGGAAAATATCCCAATCCCACATTTTCTGCTCAGAATAACTCTGTGATCAAGACTATTCTTGCTATAATTCCAAATGTTCAGTCTGACACAAGGGTTCTCCCAGGAGAAACACTAACATGCCAAAAAAGCTGGAGGAGTCAGGGCTTGGTTAAGAAGCATTCCTTGATCTTCCACAATTCAAAAAAAGTTTCATTATTCCAATGCTATTTATAACAGATACAATGGGATGCTGGCTGGGAAATGTATTTTCGTACATTAGATCTTCAAGATAGCCAGAAAGTCAGGATTTTTCCTTGCCACACAAAGGCCCATGATCTGCCAACAGAGAGCACTCACCAGGCTCATCCGTCTTTATGTCTGTGAGGATCTCTGATCACCAACATATTATTTGCTTATAATTATGCAGACAGTAGTAAAAGAGAATAAAATGCATAAACCACCTTAAAAATACTGGTCTATGAAAAGTGATCTTCCTTTGCAATACTGCAATTTTTATATCTCACACCTATACTATTCCTTTAATGTCTTAAAACCCAGTTTCCCATTCAAGGTGGTGCAGAGAATGAGATGTGCTGCTGCCAGAGGGAGCTCGGAACCACACCATTCCAGAACTGGGAAAGAGGTGGTGACACAGTAAACTTCCCTCCCTCTGCACTCAAAGGATCTCTAGCAGAAACACTCTCAGGCTCCACTGTGACAGCAAATGTTGCTTCATTTCAGAGAACAGGAATTAAGCTTCAATGATCTCAGAAATACCTCAGTTCAGCCAATGGAAAAAACCCTTCCCTCAAACAAATCTAGGTTTAAACAAGGAGGAACAAGTTACTTTGCTAAAATCGGTGTCAGGGTATTTTAAATATTTTAATATTTCAAGATGAAGGGGAATAAGGGGGAGAAAATGTTGGTGAGAGTGTGGAGAGTCAGATGCTGCAAGTTACTGTAAGAGCACATAACCACTGCCCAGTGAGCAAGTCCTGAGCAGGGTCCCGCTGAAAATAACCACTCCAGCACCAGCCCAGGGGGTGAGAAAGCTCTGGCAGCTGTAGCAAGTGTAGATCTTATCCTGTGGGCCACTAATGCAAAAACCTCTGTGGTCTGCACCCCCCAAAGCAGACCTGGATGGCAGCAAACCCATGCCAGCATCCTGCCCACAGCATGTTCCTCAGGCTGCCAGCAGAGAAAGTGCATTAGGAGTATTAGTGAGATGTTTATGGGAAAAAAGCCAATATGGATGTGCTAGCTGAGATAAAACTGACTTCGTTACAAGCACAGTGAAAAGCTGCTCAAACTCATGTTGGAAAAGTTTTGCAAAGTTTAAGGAGGATGAGAATGAAGATTCATTTTTGACAAGCCTTTCCAGCTACTTAAAAAAAAAAGGTCTTCCAAGCCAAGGGATCAGATAAGAGCAGCACGAAGGGAAAGATTTTGTCATGTGCCACTGCATCTTAAAGCCACCTTTAAATTCAGGATTAGTTTAGAATCACAGGGAAGTGCTCTTCTGCACCTATCAGTGAGAGCTCTTTAGGAGTCTCCAAGCATTACACATCCTTTTCCTCCACCTTTCCTGTTTGAATGGACCCAGCCACCAGCTCCCTCACCTTCTTATTTCTCAAGGAATTGAGTTACCACAGTTGCTACTTTCCAAAAAAGCCTTAACTTTGGTTTGAGCAGTTCAAATAGAAAGCGGACAACCAGTACTTAAAAGTTCAGTACTGAAATGGTGTTGTATATACAAGGAAAGTGTTTGTGTCACTGGAGACAAAAGCCTGAGCTGCTCTTTTTCCCCTCTCCCCTACACCCATATACAAAGCATCCTAAAATGCAAACTGTGCTCCTTTCCATAAGCTCAGTTTAATATTTTTGACCTTTGATTCCCCAAAACGGTCTTCCAGTGCTTGCCCTGGAATTAGTCTCATTAAATTTTTCAATTCCCTTGATTGTCCTATTAGCAATGAACTGATGCCAAAAGAAGCAGTTTCTGTTTCATGTTTTAAAAGCACAAAACAGTTCTTGAGGCAGTTCTTGTGGCGAAAAAAGGAGGATAAAAGTATGCCTTTGGCCTTGGCTTTTTTTTTTTTTTTCCCCTTCTTTCTACAGCCCAAGCAGGTAAGAAACGCAGGAAAATGAAGTGGTTACTCACAGAATGTTTGTCTGGGGCGGGATCTCGGGGATGGTTTCCAACATCAGATGCATGCATCTCACTGTAGTCCTGAAGCATAGGCAGCGGCTGGGGCAGGAGCAGGAGAAACCAGGCAGGAGGAGAAAATACAAAAAGCCTCCAAGAGCTGAAGGTTTGATCAGCATGGTGTTTGCTGGAGCGTATTTGCCTCAATTCTGAGCTGCAGGGAGCTGACAAAAAAAGTTTCCCAGCCCTGAGGTCCAGGAGGAGGGGACTCATCAGCATGTGTTTGCAATTAAATTAAGGCAGTTTGACAGTCCAACCGCCCACCCTCTCTGCCATTCTGCACATCACTGGAGCTCACACTGCCCCCACCCCTCTCTAATTGTGGCGCTGAAATACAAACTCTTCATTTTGATCTATTTTCACCTTGTTGCTTCTTTTGAACAGCAAGTTAACTCCTCACTTTCTCCTCGGGCATCTGTCTGAAAGCACAATGCATCTCCATGGACAGCAACCAAAAAATGACCCCGTGCTTCCAGGGCTGAGCTGGGATGCAAAAGATGCAGGGCCAAGGTTTTTATGTCCATTTTTTTGCCCTAGCACTCTCTGCAGACTAAATAGGGAGTCTTATCTAGCAGCCTGTCAAATGTACTGTGCTGTAACACTTGCAGGATAAAGGCTGTCTCTTATCACATGTAATTACAACATCAAGCAAAAATATGCCTCCAACCATTGATGTGGGCATGGGATGTTACAGATAAGGGATTTTAAAAGGGAGGTATCACTAGCAGAGATAAAAAACCTGCAAATAAAGACAAAACCCCACCCTGGAATCTGTAAAGTTTCTTAGGCAGAGTGAAAGCTGATTCATTTCAAAGGCCTTTCTTTCTACAAGGATGTCATTTGGAAGAATGTCAGGATTTTTGAGAAGTTCAAGGCAACTGAGGGATGAAGAGGGAAACAAACAATAAAATAACTGATTTTGAGCAGTAGGAAATGCAGTCCTCCACTTGTTTCTCCCCACTGGATGATAAAACTGAGATGCAAAAGGCAGGATTTGTTTCCAGTTGAATTAATCACCTTTATAGAGAAGCTACAGTGAAACCAGCCTATCTTTAGGTTTCAAGTTATTACAAGATCCTAAATGTGTGGGTTGAGCAGGAGGGAGGTATTAAAAGACATTAGGATATAAAGGTACTTGAGGAATTTCAAACACGGCACCATCTCACAGAGCCTGGAAGATCAAATTATGGTTTCCCATCAAACTGCACAGGTGCTTTGTACTGTACACTAAAAAATAATCGATGTGACAAAGCAGTACTTCACGAGAGTGACATTTAAACCTTCCCAGTTCAGATTCTCTGTCACTTGAGCATTTGGGGAGAGCATTGAGTTTGGGGTTTCACCTAAAATTTGATGCCATAGAAGATAAAAGATGTTTCTTTTTTCCAGCTATAAAAGAGAATTATACTGCAGGCTTTCTGCACTTAGTCCTCAGGCAATCTGCTGTTTGTTTGCCCTGCCATTGCTTGGAAATCCAACCAAGTTCACTGAACTCATGGTTTTGGGCAGAGAGTCCTCTAGCGGCCACCCAACCCAGGTCAACCCTGCTCACAAAAACGGGTTGTAAAAGGCCAAATTATCATCTTCAGCCTTTATACAACAACTGGCAGCTGAGATCAGACTGCTCTGGGTTAAACATGACAGTTGTTAATTCCCCTTTAAGGCTTTAAGTGCATTAGAAGCACATCCTCCATGTGCATCAGGATACGCGCGTTACGTGAAAATCTTCCTGACTCAAGTTCTCTGTTCTTCCAGCCTGATTGCTCCCCACATCATCTCCTTCCCAAGCACACTGGACTCTGCTAGGACAGGGTAGCACAGCTGGTAGGAGCTGTTCTTCAAAGCTGGGAAAAGAAACAAAAACGCTCTCTCCAAACAATGCGTCAGTATTTTGGAGCCATCATTTCCCCTGGCACATCTGGCCGCTCTGCAAATAGGAAGCTTTTGTTTTCTGCCTCTGTGGTGCATAAACCTTGAGCTCTAAACCAACCCTCTGCAACAACAACAAAAAAATCCTTCCCAGGTATATTTGTATTGCAAAGAGGAGAGCTGGGCCAGGGCTCAGTCTCATTTCTGTGGAACGAGTCCAGTCTGTGGAATCGCATTCCCGAGCCCGGCTGCACTGTGGGGGAGCAGCCTTGGGAAGGATTGAGGGGTATTTGCCCACTACTTTGTAAGGATGGCATCTTGAGCCAAGTCAGCAGATTTAACAGAGCACAGGGAGTCATTTCAGTGCAAGAAGGGAAGTTCTCCAACCCACACCTTTACTGAGAGGCAGATCTTCACCTGACCTTCTTGCCAGGAGAAGGCAAACAGCGTCAGAGGAGGAGGATGGTGTGCAGGGGGGGCACAGATTGTGCAGCAGCAACCTTGCCTTTGTTCAAGGTGCTGTATCCACACTCCTCAAGCACGGACATATTTACCATCAACACCTTTGGTAGCAAAGGTTAACAAATTTACCATCAACACCTTTGTTAACGAAGTAAGAGAACAGTACTGTAGCTGCCAAGGACTGGCCAATGATTCTAGGTCAGTGAGGGCCTGGAATCTTCAGCATGGGAGCTATTCTAACTTCTTAGTCTTGAGAGTACTTTCCTGTGATGGAAATGAGTTGGGCAGAAGCAATGTAGGGAGGCAAAAGGAAAATTAGCAAAAAGGAAAGGGTATTTCTATGTTCCACTGTTGACAAATACTATCCAGTGATCGAATCAGGATCCTCAGCCTAGCTCAGGGCTCCAGCCCTCTGCTCATGTCCAAGGGCTTCCTGTATTGCCTTGGCAATGAGGGCTCTGTGAACTCAGTGCCAAAGGAATTGTTTCTTCCATGGCCTCCACAGATCCAAATGAGCTAACAGATGTTCTGGCCACTCTGGACAAAGAAAAATTACTTCTGCTGAAAGCAGACCCTTCAAACCCTCCCTAATGCTGCAGAGCAGGTCTTTTTGCCCTATGTCAGCTATGTGTCATGACTGGCTATGTCTGTTTTAGGCTATCACCCACTCTGACTGACACTGTGAGAGGATCAGAGCGACTTCCAAACCTTTATGTGAAAAATGTAAAGTGCAGAAGTGCTGATCTCTGGGTTAAATTAAGCTCCACGAGGTGTCCTGTACCTTGCACAGGAGTTAGTGGAAGTTTCTTTGAGGAGAGTTCTACACAATTTTCCCAGAAACCATCACACATTTTAATTACTCCTTTTACACATCCAAGCACTTTATATGCAAGTCAGCCTTCCAGGCAAGTGTCTTTTTAATAACCTTTTAGTTAAGCCTGGTAGTTTTCATTTCACCAACCATTTACTCTTCCCTTATAACAGACCTTTGTTCAAAATACTTCCACCATTATGCCAGAGGTACAAATTCCACTGATGGCTAGCACCAAAAAGCAGATTACCTAGATGTTCCCAATTACCACAACTGCCTAAGCAGAACTGTCACACAACATAGAGGTGTGTGTAAGTGGTGCAGTTTAATTGGATATTAAACCACCCTACAGCAGGAGCATCCCATACCCAACAGAAAAGCAGGATGATGAACAGGGGAGACTTTAGCTGATAACTTCAAAATGGGGTTAGAAAACAAGTGGGCAAACTTAATGCATGATAGCCTCTGGAACAGCTTTGTCACTTTGTCTGCCCTCTCTCCAGGTCACCTCAGCTCGTGATGAACAGCATGGTTCCCACAGAACATCACTGGTGACCTCCCTCTGCAGATCAGTCACCCACTGCTATCCAGTATTCTTTTCATGCAAAGATCTTTCCTCCCTGAGAGGCTGCACAGCCTTCAGATAAGACTGAGTTGTTGCTAAGGGGCCCCATCAAAGGCCCTTTGCAAACCTAAAACCGAACTGGAACTTCCTGCAGAGGGGGGTTTGGAGAAGTCTCATTCTGGGCCCAGCCATCCCAGCTTTGCAAACACACACAGAACACAGAACAGAGAACACATCCCTCAGAAGCATGATGCAGATCAGCTCCCTCATCTGGAGATTTCCTTGAGAAATGAAATGGAAATGATCCATTAGTAACACCAATTAGTCTCTCATTTATAATCAATGTAAAGTTTTGCTGTGGACAGTGGTTCATCTTGATCTGAGCCAAGGATCTGACACCAAACACAACAGGACCCACTGTGTGACACCGGCTCAACTGCTGCACAGGTGGAAGCAGCTGAGCTGCTAACGTCCCTTTTTATTCTATTAAATATGGAAACAAAAGGCACAATCAGTACCTTATATTAAACAACCTGGTAACAAATGCAAAGGTTCATTACCCTGGAGCTTTATCTTCAGTCTGCAACTTCAGGACAAACTGGATGCTTCTACCACAGTGGTTAACAGCTGATTTAAAGTCATAAGTTTCAAAGTTAAAGCCCCACTGCCAACACTGAGGCATTACACACCTCTTGGAAGTTACAGCCTTGGAGGATTTGTCAACACCTGCCCAAGTCTGCCAGGCAAACAGGCAATTTCTAAGGAAATTTTTCTTCACTAACCATTTGAATCTAAATTAAAGTGAAGAGTCTAACAGACTTTAGGCAGTACTTGTGATTTACCAAAATATGGATAAGGACCTAGTATCGATATCCATATCAGACAAAGACTCTCAAATAGTTTAGAGTTAGAAAGTGTATGTTTATTAGGCACCTGGAGACTGTGTGGGATAATTCCCTAATACACAGTGCCCCAATACAAACAAATACAGAGCTTTTTATCTACAAAAATTATGGATATCCAAAATACAAATGCATATTCATAACATTAATACCTCCCATTCTCCGCTTCATATGGAAATGAGCTTAAATGTTATTAAACATGAGTAGTGTGTTCTCTGAATTGAGTCGGTGGTCTTGAATTGGGTCAGTGGTCCCAGATGGATGAAGTAATATTCGTCTCCCTCATTTTGACCTTTTTGCCCTCCTCAACTTTAACAATCTTAATTACTTTGGTGACCTCCAAATTTCCTGTTGTGTGACTTTTGTATCAGTTCTCACAGAGGAGGAACTTGGTAATTATCCTTGTCCCTCAGACCAACCTTATCAATGTTTCTGTTTCCCATTCTAAGCACCGCTAAGCAAACATGGACATGACAGGCAATCAATTATTCAGTAATCAATTACTCGCATCTTGAAAACTCATTTCAGGCCCAGCTCTTCTAACTATTTTCATTAACTCTAGCCAGGCCCAAACACACTCCTATCCCAACTAATTTCAACACAGCTAGCCTATAACTAAAATCTTTATATTTCTTTAAAATTCTGTGTTTCACTTGGACACACCACAGAACACAGTTTTGTTATGGGAAGCTTCCCTATGTGTGACAACATTTAAATGAAGAAGGTTCCTACGCAATGAGTAGCAAAGGTGGCTTAAATTTGGTCTTTTGGCCTTTAAATTTTGTGTCCTCAAACATTTCCTTCCACAATACTCAGCTGGAGAGATTTAGTGTGCATGGTTGCATCAGAGACACAAATGTATTCAAACCCCATCACCCCAAGAGCATGCACCATTATACGCCAAAATAAAGCTTTCCCCATTATTAGCAGACATTCAAGCCATCACACAAAAGTGCATAAAGTATTGATACTCCCTCAGATAGAAACACCCTGAAATACAGCTAGTAACTGTTGTGTTTATTAAGGAACTAGTTTTTAAATGGGGGGGTTGGGTTTTTTTAATAACCAACATGATACTTCCAAATAAAAAGAAATGTAACAGAAAGAAAAACTCAGCAAAATACAAGGAAAGAAGAGATAGAGGGACAAGTCAGGACTGTTCTAATTTAGCAAGTTAACAGATCTCCTAACCCAGTGTCAAAGAGCCATCACACTCAAGAGGGTAGGGCCAATTTATCCAGTGAATTCTCACAGCCTGTGCTTACACATCCCTGCACAAAGCTCGAGCAGATGCATTGCCAGTCCAGCAAACAGAGACAGCACAAGCACATGTGAGTAATTTCAGTCTCCTCAAGGGTACTAGATTGAAAACAAACCAGTGGGAGGCACAAGGTCAGAATAACAATTTAATAGGGAAATTTAAAAAAAAATAAAGACAGAGAACACTGGGTTAAACTGACAGAGTCAGGATACAACCTGACACCCTGTTAGTCAGGGTGGTGGTAGCAGTCCCATAAAATGGTGGCTGCAGTCCTCCTGAAGTGGTGGATGTGGTTCTGTTGAAGCAGGGATCCTGTAGAAGGGCCTGCTCTTCCTCAGAAGGTCCAGTGGTGGCTATGTAGCTCTTGTCCTCTGGGAATCCAGTGGAAAGAGTTGTCTTGGAAAGATAGTCCAGATGGAGGAGGCAAGGAAACACTGTCCCACCTGGTTTCAACAGCTCATGAGGATGGTAGTAGAATACACTGCAACCCCAGACACATGTTGAGCTGTTTGAAGTGGAGCCACTGTTCAGTTTCGCTAAGGACTCTGCAACACTGAGAGGATGTGCTTTTACATGTAGCTGAGAAGGAAAGTGAAAATCACCTGTATGTCTGACAGTTTGTAGGCTGCAAGGGAAAGGTGAAGGCCAGGCCTGACTTTTGCCTGTGGGATTTGTTGCAAGGAAGCAGCTGCTGGATGTTTTAAGCTTTTTGGGATCTGTGAGAGTGAAAAACTACACTTGTACCTAACTCAACTGATTGTTGATCATCTGGCTGAAGCTATTACATAAAGCAGGACTTTGATTTTCTCCCCTTCATGCCGGTTTTTTCACCTTTGCACTGAGCAACCTTTTTTGAGGATACTGTGAAATGCCTTGCCTTGAAAACTAGAAGTACCTCAGTTCACCCTCTAAGAAATATGGTGAACAGCTAAAGTTAATTTCAGAACTGCCCTGAGCACAGCTGATGCTTCACTACCTGAATTTACCATTGGAAATATTTGCAAGAACCACCATTTTATTACACAAACATGTGAATTACAGTAGCAGCCTAATCTTATTCTCATTGGAGTCATTGGAAGTTTTGCTACTTACTGAAACAGGAAAGAAATCAAACTCAAGGAGCTTAATAATCCAAACTCACTCACCATTGTGCAACTAGCACTTGATTAATTCAAGGTACCATTGCAACATACAGAATGGCTCTGCACAGAAAAATGGAAGTCTTGTTCTTCACAGGGGTACCAGAAAACCTTTCTACCACAGAAACTCTG
Organism: Coloeus monedula; assembly: GCF_965178545.1. Lineage (NCBI taxonomy): Eukaryota > Metazoa > Chordata > Aves > Passeriformes > Corvidae > Coloeus > Coloeus monedula. Next base: position 10,141,323 of record NC_138797.1, on the reverse strand, counting down.
GGAGTAATCCATCATGCCTCAGTGTGCCACTGCTGGTCAAAGAGCTACACCATGAGTCTCTGTGTCCATAATAGTCTTAGGGCTCAAGGCCCCACATAACACCCCACCTTACAGACACACAAGAAAAGCCCACAAAAATGCAGATCTCCAGACAGCTCGCTGAAAACAGTGACTCTATACAGCTATGAGTTTACAGGATCACACACGGCAATTCTGTCCACAGATAGATTTAGTTTTAATGAATCCAGATCAAAATTGCATTTTTATAGTCTTTTGTGGGAAATAAGAAATGCTCTACAGAATAAGGACCTTTTCACCTTTGTTAAATCCTCTTCACTTTTCTTCACCAAAAAGCACTCTGGGAGGGGTTCAGCTGCAGGTTGGACGGCTGGAGAGTGGGTTGATAGTTACCTCATGCGTGAGGCAGTGATTGGTTGATGAGACACGTGGGCACTGCGTGATCAAGGAGGTGGTTGGGTGATGTGTGAGTGGCGACACCACTGTGGCAGGCAGCCAATGCATACTTGTTTTGGTTTAAGTTTAGAGCATAAAAAGGCTCAGTTTGTTACAATAAACGATCTTCTTCATAGCAAGCCAGGAGGTCCATGTGTCTTTGTTACCCATTGCTACGGTCTTTGGCTTTACTAAGATGTGTTATGCAATGGCAAGAATAAATTTGTTTAGACAATGATAAATAACAGAGGGAATAATGTACATTTTGCTGCTATCTTCTCAAATAAATGCTAGCCAAATACCTCATCAACTCTTATTGTGAATACAGACTGCCAGACTGGTAGAGAAATTTTGAACCTTTACAGGACACTTGAACCATGTGTCTTGATCAATTTATATGCAGAACCTTTCCTTCAGCAGAACTTTTTTGCACTGTTAGCCCACATGGCTGAACTGTGTCTTGGTTTGAAAGACAGGTGTCTGCTAAGGAAGGCAGGAGCCTCCCTTGGAATGGAAAGTGCAACTCCCTTCCCTCTGAATTATTATAATTTTGAAATTAAGGGGCTTTCAGGCAAAGATATGAGGAATAGGAATAACAGTTCTTTACTACGTTCCTTACTTTATATATATATATATATATATATAAAACAAGACAAGCAAACAACAATAACTATGGCAGTAACAGCAAACAGAACCACAAACCCAGTGCCAGCCTTCTCGGCTGTCAGGCCCTTTCCCCTCGGGTGCAGTTCCGCTCGCAGCCGGCAGGGGCGCTGGCGGCTCCCGGTGAGCAGGGCAGGTGCGATGGTTCCCCCGCGGCTGCAGGGGGCGCTCCGGAGCGAGCTCGGGGAGCACACAGTAATGGCGGAAAAAAGCTTGCTTCACAAACCCCCTGGGGCAGCCAATCCCGGTGCCCCAAGCAGGACCCTCAGGAACAGCAGGGATGAACACAAAATCCTGGGTGTCAGACGAGATGCATCAAACTCCGGAACTGCAACGGAAACCCCGGGATGTCTCGGCAGGCAGGACGGTGTGGGGCTACAGTGTAGCGAGCGGCGGCAAAGGAACGGCGGGGGCAGGTCAACCACGGCCCGGCTCCCAGAGGGGCAGGGAAAGGTGGGCTTGGGATCCCAGGGTTTTCCCTGACATACCTGAGCAGATGGTGAGAAGGTCCCTCTTTTAGTGAGGTAGGTGTTAGGGTCCCAGTGCAACAGCCCCTCCAGCGAGCAAGCTCCACCCACAATAGAAGGAAGGCAGCAGAAGGCAGAAGCCCTCAGCGGTGACGAATTCTCTCCACAACAACAGCAGCCTTCCTCCCCTCCGAATGCCAGAAGAACAAGAGAGCTAGGGGCTGTACCCAAACCGTTTTTCCCATTCAAATCTCACAGCATTGCTGCCCTACATGAGAAAACCTCAGGTGAAAGAGGGTAGCCAGCTAGACCACTCCCCCTGTGGCCAGATCTTTTTGTCTCTCTGAAGTACTCAGCAATTTGTCTCCTAGCAACATGTATGAGGAAAATTCTTTAAGAGGAAAAGAAAAACAAAATAAGAACTCGTAAAACCCCAACAACGTGAATCCAGTACAAAAGCAGTGAATATAGGAACTGTTCCCCTTTAATTAGAAAGGTGATAAAAATGCAAATCATATAAAAGCCTTTTATAGCAGCAGCTAGCAAATCATAAAAAGATGCATATTTATAGGGTCTTAAAAAAATTTAGAACTACATACAGTTTTGTAAACTGCAAATATAACTCTAAATCACACAGGATCTTGAAAGGTGACATGCAAAAGATCAAGAGGAAGTAACAAGAAAAGAAAACCAAAAGAAGTCAGAAATAAGGCACAACATCTCCTCCTTTTCTGCTTACTAGGGTATCTTAGAAGTACTTTATACTGTCTTAAAAGTCATGTAAGTAGAAAACTGTGCCAAGAACAAGTGTGGAAAACTGTGGAAAACTGTGATATCTGAACATAAAAATTTGGTTTGTTTTCTTGCTGATTAAATCTGCATGCAATGCATAAGATAAATGTATGTTTTGTATATTCCAAAAACAATTTTAAAATGTTGTCAAATTGAAGTGACTGCTCTTTATTTGTTTTGAAGTACTTGGTTAAATATGGTGTATATTAAAATACTGCAGACTTATCTTTTATTATATAGTTGCCAATTGCAAAGGAGGCAAGCATTTCGTGTGCTTTAAAAAGTATTTTAGAGTGCTTTTGTTACTAGTTTAAAAGGTTAGATTATGTGTAAAATATGCTAGCTGAGGACTTAAAATTAATTAATTATTTGCTGTAAGTAGGCCAAATTACATGAGCTTTCAAAAAGAAAAAGTGCCATGCCAATTCAGAAGAAGATTAGTAACCCTTAATTACAATATGGAAGAGGAATACAACATAAAAGGTTAAGCAACACTGTTGACAGCAAAAGGCATAGCCTGCTTCACACAAATACAGGAGATAAATTACTATTTTTATATAAATGTAACTATTCAGAGCTTTCCTTGAAAAATTTAAATTACAATCATGACAGTACAATTCTGAGCAAGCATGAGCAAAGTACCTTAAGCAAATGGTAGCTCAAGCCTGACTTACATTTTATGTAAAAAATACAACTTGGCCTGTGTTTATCACATCTACTCCATTAAAAAGCTTACTCTGTCTCAGATTTCTTTCCAGGGATACCAAGTCAGGCTGTGACATTAAAATGTTGATTTAAAGAATGATGTATTTGAAGAATGGCATAATGGTTAATTTTCTTTTACTTTCAACTGCTTTGTTTGCCCTTTTAAATTTTTGAAGTCCTTTCTATTATTACCGTGGTAGCACTGCAACTAGTGTTGAGTTCTAAGCTGTCCATATTGCCAGCTTCTTGACTACCTTCAGGAAACATCCCACTGGTTTCATATAGAAACCACAAGTACTAAAGATGACTAAGACTGCAAAATTCTTCTCATCTGTGTCACTCTCTTTCTAGAGCAGGACCATGTCTTTGACCCACTCCTACTTAGACAACTTTCATCAATCATGAGGGAGTCTCACATTCAGGAGTTAAGCAATGATAGCTGTAAATGACAGATGTAAATGGCAAAAAATACATTGAAATTCTCTTTGGACTCCAACGTACAGAAATGAAGACAGTTTAATTCGCCTTGTTGGGAGGTTTTAAAATGCACATTAACTTTAGGACTTGAGCTAAGCCATCCTGACCTTTGTTGCATATGTCTGCATAGACAGAGTTCCATCACTGCAGAAGGAATGAAATTTAACCCATGATATCATCCCTGGATGCTAGGCTGCTGTTACTGCACAGTATCAGTGACACATTGTACAGGGTGGGCTTTTATGTTTAAACCCTGAGTAACATTTCAGAGAGAGGTACTTTGTGGGGGGAAACCTCCAAGTCTTAAATATTTAAAGCAATATTTTTAAAAATACCAACTTTAAAATTATTTTAAACTATATTTTAAAAATCTAAAAATTTTTATTTCTAGATGTATTACCAGCACAAACTGTACCAGAATTAATGACACTTTTGATTATAACAGCGTAACTCTACCGTGGATGCTGTTGCTCTGGAATATTCCTTAAGAAATTAAGCCTTCACTATAAATAAAAAAAAATTAGCTGAAATATTGGTCTTGATTTCAAAGACTATGTACTTTAATAATTAGTGGACTAAGAGTTACATCAATACAGCATAACATAGATCAAAGATGACTTGTGCCCTAATGTTCTCACAGCAGACTGTACAAACCTCTATTTTTGTGGGTTTGTTCTATACTTATAGATGGACCTTATACTTATGTTATCCCCACAGTATGAGAATGTTTAAGACAAAATTGAATGACCTCATACAACTTTCTATAAGTAAAGAAAGAGAAGCCAGAAAAGAAAGGCAAAATTGTTAATTGCAGATGGAAAGATGGAGGCAGATAAAACAAAAAAAAGAAAAATAATAATTAAACCCCACTATTTTCTGTGCAAAGTAAACGCACAGACAAGAAAGAACAACTGCAAAATCATCACTAGAAAAGTGCTATTTATCCAGCTCAAGTATTTTATGATACATTCCTTGCTGTTTTCTCATGCCAAGCATCTTAACCATGGAAGGTGTCCCTTTTCTCTTCTGTACTACAGCTAGAAAGAATTTCTGTGCCATTGCTGACAAGCTGCTATTCTCAGAGGTGCCCAGCTGAAAGTCCTATATAAACTGATTTTCTGTCTCACTTTAATATGGCATGACCTGAGCCACTTTCAGTTTCAGCACCTGTTGCCCAGCCCTAGAATGCTTTGCCCCTTGAATGGTTACGCTCCTTGGCAACTGGCATTTGCAAGTTCCTGGAACTATGTAGAATTTGCACTATTAACTCATACCAAATGAGTCACACTGGTAGATTAACTAGGGCACCCAAAGCAGAGAGGGGGGGAATGAGAGTACAAGGGAGCACAATCTGCTTTTTTAGATTCTTCAGCAGCAATGAAACCAGCAACAGGGCTAACTAACACTGTAGAAATCTAAATTAAAACAAGTCCTCCTAGGGGTAATTCTTGCAAAAGACAAAGACTTCCTTTTGTGTTCAAAGGCCTGGAATATTTAGCTTTGGAAAATCAGCTTCTTTACAAATGTAACTGCAGGAGGGAGCCACCATTATGCTAATTAACCATATCACCTTTAGTGGGGATTCGTCCTTGTGATGCACATTTCAGTCTCATTTTATAAGAAAAGAGGCATTGTTGAGTGGCTTCATTGAAAAACATCCTAAATGTACTCTGGGTAGAATTAGGATCCAAAAGAGCAAGTATTTCAGGATTTCAGGAAAGCCTGAGCTATTGCCTGTGGTGAGATCCCTTCTAACACGTTCACTTAAGGTACTAAATGCTCCATCCGAATACTGGCAGATTAGTAACAGGAGAAAAGCAGTCTTTTCTAATGGTCCTTTGGGAAGACAGGGCTTGCAGGGAATTTGGTACTTTCTGGGATATTGCCTACATTCCAAGAAAGACTATTAAATATTGAAACGACCTATGGAAGATGAAGTCATTGTGAATTATAGTCCAGTGCATGGCAGTCTCAGAAAGGAATCCATCAAAGCCCTTTAAATCCCAACACACAAGCTGTGAGTTGGCAGTGTATGCAGCTTTTACCGAATCACAGCAAAATGCAGATCACAAGAAGAGGCCATTAGGGTAGTTATAAGTAGTATGAAAGAGGAAAGCATCAACCTAAGAGCATCGACCCTAAGTGGTATAAGAAATCAGTATTCTTACTGACATTAGCAGAAATTTTCAATAAGTCTATGAAAATTATAAACTAGGCAAAAGAAAAGGGGAGTGATGACTAGTCTGAGATAGTGTTTTCTAACAGGGATTTTCAAAATATAGAGATTGTATCATCCTTTAATCCAAAGGAAGGTATTAAAATGACAGTAAGGAAACAGCATCAAATGCTAGAAAGACTCTGGGCAGCATACTTATAGATAGAAATGCCACTGATACACTGAGAAAACCGACACCAGTGCAGCAACACTGTACTAAACCCCAGAAATGTCCACTGCTTCACTCTCTGGCATTCCGTTAATATGCACATAGCAGCTTGTCACAGTTGAGACGGATGCGACACTCACGAATCACACACACCAACTCCATTCAGAAGACAAAAGGATAGAAAGACATTTTATTCTACAAAGTCTCCATTTATATAGTCTCTTGGCATTCATGCTGTGTCCTCATACGCTTCTGCATTAACACCTCTTAAAACTTATTGGTAGTTTGCAACCACCACTCATTAGAAAACAAATCTAAGCTAAAAACAACATCCCTCGAACAGCTGCGTGTTTTCTTCTCCTTGCTTTGGTTTCTTGCTTCTATTGATGCTAAAGTTCTCATGGGTACAAGCCGAATTCTCAAGGGTATGGAGTAACTGTGCTCAAATCTATGTCTGTGAAGCTTTCTGACCAGCTGTCAGTTTCCACAGCAGCTCCGCAGCATTTCTACTGATCATCTTCTTGGCAAACCACTAGTTTCTCCAGTGCCAAGACTGTAGGTACACGGTTTTAGAGATACAAGTGTATGCCCTTCAAGCAAAATATATTCTGGAGAGAAATTCCTGTCTGAGATGTTCAGTCATTCTGTTTTCTAGACAACCCAAATAAAAAGAAAAGCAAGCTATAGGATTGTGTACTTGCTATTACAAAACACCTCCTGGCATCTAAACTAGCAGAAAATCAGCATAAATAAGACTTGAGGCAAACAACCCTTTGATGAGAATAATGACATGATAAATAAAAACAACACCTATCCAGGCTATCGAGGTACTTCAAATGTAAGAAAAGGATTGAGACCAGAGGCTGAACTAATGTGGAAAGACTAAAAGAATCCCAAGAAAAACATGACCAAAAATTCTGAAAGATATCGGCAACTGACCTGTTTAAACCTACAGGAACTCAATGACTGGTGACTTAGACAGACCACCAAAGTAATTTACAGATATACCTTCTGCTCTTTTTTCACGTCAGAATCACAGGGTGAATTGTGACCATGGAGTCAAGATTATTTGGATTATATTTTTAGCTTTAGGAGAGAAGTACAGCAGCTGAAGGACCTATTATTGATGTGATACCCAGGAACACAGATTTGATACATTTCATTCAAGTCCAGTTTCAGATAGTAATACTAAGAGGACAGAACTGGTCTTTTTCATTACACCCTTCTTGTTTTACAGCCTGCTCTGATCCTGGTGAAACTTTTTAATTAGCTTCTTTCTAAAAAGGAGGAAGAAAAATGAAATTTCTTATAAAATGAAATAACCCTCTTGGTGAAGGTTTAACATTTGGTTGGTTGAGCCTAAAAATGGAACTGGAACTAGCAGGAATTACGGTATATTAAGTTTCCGGTCCTTTAAGAACATCTCAGTTTGATAAAAGCCTACATGCTATTGTCTAAAGAATATTCTGTTTCCCCCCAAGAGCAGGTGCATGCAATTTAATCAAACTTTCTGTAATAAACACCAGTAATTCAACATAGTCACAAATAGCAGGAAGAATTATTTCACCATTTAGGAAACCAACCTTCTCACCCTCTTTTGGAGTGAGCATAATCTGGTAGCTGAAGTCACAAACTTGAGAACATAAATCTCCCTACTACTGAGAAGGTGCTGACACAGGAACGAGCTAAGCTCTGTGACTTTCCCCTTTACATTCATTAGTCAAGGTTAGTAGCCTAAAATTGACTGGGTCAATCAAAGACTAATGCTAACCTAGTCGGAGGTCTTTGAAAATTCCAGAAATAGGTTAACCTAAATTCTTCTTAGACAATGAGATATGAAACCAGAACTACCAATCTGCTTACTTGCAACATATCCCTAAAACTTATTCCCTTATATTCATAAATAAGATATAGCCATCAGTACAACCAGGAAAATATGAAAGTTCCTGATGTCAGCAAGGGAAGCATTATAAAGAACTATTCCTGTTAATCATCAAATAGACATTAATTCTATCATTAAAATGTAAGCCCTTTTAGTATCACCACCCAGAAATTTAGTATTAAAAGGCATTTATAAATATCCTTAGAATATACATATGAATTTACAGCTGCTTTAAAACATATATGCCTGAAAAAATACAGATTTTTCCATTTTTTGTGGATCTTAGTGAGACTCTTCTCTAACAGAGAGGATACATAAGAGTTAAATTTCCATTCTGCACCTATACATTTGCCTACAGTTTGAAAAAAGAGTCAGTCTTCAAAGAATTGCAAACCTAACAAACCCTATTGTAAATGAAGGACTGAGAAAACACTCAAACTGTAGCTTGGTAGCAAAAAGCCACTCTTCCTTCCAATTTATGTTCCTTCTTGTGGGGAAATATCGAATCCCACACTAGAATTACACACCACTGGGACAGTTAAAACAGAATTCCAGAATAATGCAAACACTGCTGTTCATATCCAGGACTAAATTAGACCCAGTAAAACAATCAATTTCTTATATCAAACATTTCACTTCTGTTAATGTACAATCATGTCTATAACTCCGTGTCTTGGGGTGACTTTATGATAATACTGTATGCCCAGAAATGGGTCCTGTACCTTTAAGTTGGGTCTGGGACAGGCAGGGGAGCCGGGGAAATTCTTCAGTGTGCGGTTTGTGTTCAGTCCCCCGTATGTGCTGGGCTTTGCAGTGGGGAGAGGGAATTACCTTCCTGCTTTCGGCTAGCTTGGTCGCTGAAGCAAGATGTTTTCCCAGGACTGCAGTTGCAATCCTCTGGTGATTTCTGTGGCTTCTTCTGGAACTGTTCAGCTTAGCTGTGATCCAAGAACCAGATCATCGAATGCCGTGGACCAGCGGGGAGGTTGTGGTGACACCGCATCCCGGCCTCGGACCTTGGGAGCCAGCTACAGAAAGAGCTCTAAATCTACCAGCTTTCTCCGCAACAAGAAGGTTTAATACCTAACATTAATAATTTTTTTCCCTGTGCCCTGCAGGCATTCTGTTCGTTAAATAAACAATTTTTTTCACTTTCATTCAAGAAATTCCTCATCAGTAGGGAAGGGAGTGCCAAAACCTATCTTCTTTAAAGGAGATGTTCATTCCAGAGCATTTTCCTCCTAAACTTGTATCAAAATCGAAACACTCACACTTGGATTGAATTTGGCAGCATGAGCTTTGGGCTTTGTAAGGCCACTCTAATACATTGTCAGAAGTTATTATTAATAAGAATCCCAGAAAAGCATAGGAAAAAATGCACTCAGTTTCCCTGAAGGATACATCCCAGTACATTCAGAATCATTTCTCAGAGAAGTGCATTTCTCAGAGGAGTTTTCTTCATAGCACAGCAACTGCTTTCTTTTCTTCTTCTTCATTTTAGTTCATTTTTTTAGAAACTAGCGAACCTGAGAATTAATGCAACATGAAACCACAGAGACCATTGCAACCAGAAAAAAAATTTTTAGTAGATTACTGGAAAAGCAATGCTACACCTTTCTCTGGAGGTTTCCTTCTGTTAAGCTAAATCAGTAAAGCAAGTCAGTATCATTTGCTTTGTGTTTTGTATATTCTTTTATACAAAAGGACTCATCTTCTTCATTACCAAAAACATGCATGTAGAAGCATATTGGTTCATATTATCAAATATTCCAGAGCAAAGACTAAGTCATAAAGGAGAATGATAAAAAAAGACACTTCTGACAGCTCTCTTGGGTATTCATAATCCCCAGCGTGGATGATAGGAAATCTGGAACACTCGTGTGAACTCAAGTTTGTTCTTAGTTCTGTCATGCTGACAAGGCTTTCCCCTCCAGTTCTCCAATGCAAAGAAAAATTCCAAATGGATGCACTCCAAACACATGCCCCCATTCACTCCTGCCTGGGATGGACTTCTGACAGATCAGCTCTTCTACTGGGGGAATATGCAAAGTCACAGGAGTATAACATAAAGCAGAAAGGCAGATTGGAAGTCACCTACAATATGCCAGGCAAGTGCCTGATGTTGCAAAATACTGAATGCAAGAGTGATGCAGCAAACAGGATGAGCCCCTATGCGTTGCCCATCCCCACTGCCTCTGGCTTGGAGACTTCCATTCAAACAGTCAACCACCCTTCCCATAGAAACACGGTGGCCAAATCCAATTGCCTACTGCAAACAGGCCCTTGACTCCACTTTCTCTAAACCATGCCTAGGCATTGTCTCTGGCTAACTGGCATAGATCCAAACTTGGAGTGCTGGTACAGCTGGAGTAACTAAGGATATAAGCCCACTAGATGGCAGCAAGTTATAGGGCATTACCACAGTCAGAGAAGACTACTAGCAAGTTGCAAAATAAACACTCAGAAAGTTTATTTAAATCTGAAATAACTCATGCTAAGCAGATAATCCTACATTATTATTATTATTATTATTATTATTATTATTATTATTCACTAAAACTTCCTACCATATCTGTCGCTGACTTAGGCGAGGGAAGACATGCAGACAATCAATGTGATTGATAATGCAAACTTCGTTTATTGGTATTCTAGAGGCACTTTATATAGTATTAGTATATATGCTTGTCAGTTCTTGATTGGTTTACAATTATGAGAACACTTTCTTGTTTCTGCTTGATTGGTGTTAGATAAAAGACTACATTGGCAAGCTTCTGCCTATATTAGATACATTAATGTTACAATTAATGAGAAATCAGAGTTCTACCTCCTACCTCATGGTCAGTACATCTTGTAAGCACAGTACTACATCCTTAAAACTGCTTTTTGGTTCTCAGGCCTGTTTCTCATGCAGGCATTTTCTCATGTAGGCATTTGCTTGTACAGCTTCTTTAAAAGTTCTGTTTCCCATAGCTTTTACAATGATCCATGCCCCTGATCCTTTAACCATTTCTCAACACATATCAAGTAATAAGAATTTTTTAATCACCATTCTTTTGTAAAAAATATTCTTTTCAATGCCATTGAAAAATGGCTTCACAAATTCTCAAGCTGAATTGTTTGTTTATTCTTACACTTTTAAAAATAACTTCTATTTTGAAGGATTTCAAAACCACAAAACATCAAGAGTTACAATAAATCTCAATCCCTTCTCAAAACACAGCACATTCATTAATTTTTTTAAACTGACACATCTCCCAGCTTTTCACTCACCCACTTGAAACTTCTGCCTACAAGGAGCAGAAGTCTAAAGTCCTGGTAGCAGGAAAAAGAGCTCTTTTCTCCAATGTCACAATCTAGTTTTCAGTCACAAAATGACTATAGGTTAAGATTTGGCTAAATGACTATCTTCCCAGATTTCAAAACATGAAATTAGAAATTAAAGAAAATTAGAAATTAAAGGAGAAACAAACCACTACATTATGTATTACCACAGGCCTTGGCCCTAGGGTATATCACTGTGTCCCACAGCCATAGGGAGGAGGAGGAGAGAAGATCCAGCAGGCAGGAATTGTGCAGCAAGATTGATTTATTTAATTATTTTACAAACTCTTTTATAGACTTTTTTCTTCATAGTCTAATTGTACAATGATCAGCCACCCCTTGGGAGTGATTGGCTAAAATCCTAAAAGATCCATTGTCAAAATATTTTTCTCCTGTACCATAAACAAGACTTTTCAAGGTTGCAGGTGTTTGGTTGTTTACATAACTCTGCTACCTCTTCTGTGAGAGAGAGAAGTCTCTCACGGACTTAGAAAATAGCAAGAAAATCCTTGCTAGCAGCATTTTTGTATCTACAATTGTGAGCTTCAATTGTCATTGAAAAAAAAAGAAAAAAATCCATCTTGTGTACATTTTCTTGAGCACTCAGAAAGGGTGAACAAAAAAGCCACTCTGTGCTCTACGTGTTGTTTAAATCTTAAAATGTGGTAGATTATCGCATACGCATACCTGGAGAGAGACATTTTGGTTTGCTTTGTTTTGTAGGGCCTGTTAAAAAGTTTGTGAAAATAATTTAAAAGATTGAAAGAAATACCATCAAGGTGTTACTTTAGAGGAATCGCTAACTGCTACCTACCATTTTATCAGAAAACTCAACAATGCTGATCATTTAACTGAAATTATTCCTTTTTAAAAATGGAATTACAGCTTACTGTGAATTAGAACTAGATCAGTCACTATGAGAGAAGATACATGGCTAAAGATAATAAACCTCAGAAGGAATAATTTTAGGGACAGGGAGGGATGCATATGCTCACTTTCACTCTAGAATATTCTGTTCAACAAGAGTTCTCTTACACTGTGTTTTCAAATAATCTGCAGAAGCATATTTGCATTGAAGAACAAGCAATGGTTCCACAGAATTTCCATCTGGAAAATTGTCAGAATTCCAATATTTTTTTATTATTTATAGCTTCTAAAGGCCAAGCAGTTGGTACTCCAAATTAATCATTCAGAGCTGCTAGTACTGCTACCTAAGTAAATGGCATGCTTCTAATAAGGACCATATGTTCTAACCAGTTTTGACTACCTGCGCTCAGCAGACCCAGGAGCCCAGGCCACCTGTGATCTGGACAAGAGTTCTTGTTGACATTTGGGAGAGTGACAGAGCATGGAGTGTCCCTTCAAAAATACCATTCTATTAGGGAAGGAAATCCAGATACACAGAAGACAAATGGTTGTGTGCACTGGCACCCAGTTGAGATCACCACAAGTTTAAAACTACAGCCTCTACCTGACATCAGCTGCAGTAATTTAGTAAGAGAAAACTCACTCTTTAATTCAGCCATGCGTGCACTCTGTAAAATGTTTATTCTTAATTTCAAATACCAAATGTTTTCCATATATTTTGTTTTTCTTACTTACCTGAGTGAGCTACAAATTGCATGAACAAGTCAGATGCATGGGGAAGGTTAGCACAAGTCACAGTGCAGCTGACCTTCTGCATTTCTAAAGAACTACTGCTGGCATGCTCAGGTTCACAGGATGTTTCAGGATTCAGCCCCATAGTAGCTGTCAGAGCGAGTTACAGCAGTTGAATAGAGATTTTGAAGAAAAATCTAGCAAACCTGTCTCTAAGGGCTGCATAATATTTTGTGATCCCTGTTATTTCATTGCCTGTAAAAAGATACAGGCATACCAGAATAAGGCTGTTCTGTTCCTTTCTCTCTCTATGCTCCCGTTTGCTATTCAACAGCATAGCACTGCAGTTATTCATGCTATTATTCTGACTTGCAGGTTTAAATTGCTCGCATTTTGACCTATGTATGAATAATCCAGATCTTGACAAGACTGTTTTATTTCTTTGTAAGCATGTTTTCCCTTGAAGTGCTCCTTCCTGTTTCTACAGGAAATGAAAAATCAGCCTAATATAGAACACATATTATGTGCCTGTAAAGGGTGATAGGAATGTATTTTCCTTATGCACTTTACCCTAAATTGAATTTCCATTCTTTGTGCTCAGTAATCTACAAAAGGCAAGGGAACTAAAAAAATCGGAGTGCCTTATTGCTATCTCCTACTTTCTTCTTCATAGAAATGGACCATGACATGAATTAATCATTGCCTGCATGAAGATTCTACAAAAAAAAGCAAGGTAATTTTATTTTACCTGATGACCAAAAGGAAAAGTCAATTCCTAAAAATAATTCCTTTTCTCATTTTCTAACAATCTCCTTCAGCAAATACTTTGGATGAAACAGACTGACACATCATGAAAAGCATATTGAAAGTTCTGCATCCATTGTAGAAAACATCCTGTCAACAGGTTTCTAATCTTTAAAGCTGGTGCCTGTTAGCTTAAGGGTCCATAAATGTAGCTGTCCTAATAGCTAAACAAGAAGAAATCTTTACCCACATAGCCACAACTAAACATATGCAGACCTCTAGAGATTAAACTCCCTACCCTGAATGGAATCTAGAAACCATGAAGTGACTAGACCCACGGGAATAGCACTACTGGTGAACGTAGACAGTGCAGCTTAAAATACAAACAGCTTTAACAGCCACCAAAAATATATAGACAGCAGATCTTACCAATTGTACCTCTGGCATTATACAGAACTAATGAAAAAACTCACATTGCAATTCTTCCTAAAGAAGGAAAAAAAATATTTTCTGCTACAATATCAGGTTCAAAATTACAGTAGCTATGGACTTCCTTCTTTGTCCCAAAATCCCATCCCATTATGGACTTCACGTAGGGTGTTGACCCACCATTTAGGTTCAACTGGGATAGTCACCCATGGCTGTGAGGGAACAACAGGCCTGACACTGCAGAAAAGCCCTGGGAAGCACAGAAGAAAGCAGATTACACACGATCTGAAAACAGGAAAGGCAACCTGTTTCTTTGAAGCCTGTAAACCTTGAGAAAACTAACAAACTGTCAGCCTGACAGATTTATTACAGGCCTGTAACCGGATTGCGTGCAAAGAACTGAGCAGAGATTCTCACACTAAGAGTATAGGTGCTGTCTTAAATTCTGCAACAAACAGATTCAATTAGCTCTCAGCTCGTTAGTCTCACATTCATATGCCACACATGACCTGTCTTCAGATCCTCCTGGCCCTCCACAGACCCAGAAAATTGCTAAGGTTAAAAACTTTTGCTACTTCTTCCCCTAAGCCTATAAATTGATTCTCCCACTCCTGGCCTAAACTTACCTGACAATATAAAAGTAGAATTATTAAGGAAAATATTCTAATACTGTAATCTAATTACCTAGTCTAATTTTCACATTTTCTCCACCACCTATGGTGAGTGAAGGCACAGAAACCACTTAACATAAATGACAGCAAGGATTAGCCCCACAGTGACTGGAGATCCTAAAGGAGGGATGCCTATACAGACTGCTTCAGCAGATGGTCTGTGGGTAGGCACACAAGGCTTCCCCTGATGTCGACGCACTGGCTACTGCTCCAGCCCACTCCTGCATAGAGTCAGTCACCACCTCCCATCCTTCTCCTCCAGCTGAGTTGTCCAGATCTCCAGGGCTGCAGAGACCTTGACCCTAGTGTGATGGGTTGTCTTGGGGTGACTTCATGATGTTGTATCCCATATGCCCAGAAATTAATTTTGTGCCTTTCTATGCCTTTAAACTGAGACTGAGAGGGGGAGAGAAAAAACCGAGGGAATTCTTCAAAGCAGTTTGCTTTCAAGGACACAGATAAAACCTCTCTGTGTTCTGCTGCAGCAAGAGAGAGGAGTGGGAGGAAGCACTGCTTGCTTTCCAGCCAGCTTTCGGCTTTCTTCTTCTCTGGAGGGAGACAGAGAGTTGAACTCTTGTTTTCCTGGGACTTCGTTTTTTCCCTTCTTCTTTTTTGGACTGTTTCAACATCAGAACATATTGGGACTTCTTCCACTGAGGTAGAGGCCCTGGAGGAGGGCCCACCCCATCCCAGCTCCGAGGACAAGGAGAGAGGCTACCTATGGAAGGACTCTGAAATTTCCCAGGTTTTCTCTCTACAGGAAGAGGTTTGGGGTCTTTTTCTGAACCTGGTGGGGGAGGGCTGGTTGTAACCTGCCTTCTCTCAGAGGATATATTTCCAAATTTGTCCAAACTGGCACATGGGTCCACCCGTGTTCAGCTGTCTTGACAGCTGTTTCTGTGCCCAGTGACACTTGGAATGGGCCATGGCACTTCACCACCAGTGGTGCCTCTTTCCACTCCTTAACTAGGTCTCAGTCTCCTGACTGGATGCTACGAGCAGCAATGTCCGAAGGCAGGGTCTGCTACAGCTGACTTTCCTGTTGAAGGCATTTCACAAAACGCAGTATCCTGGACACATATTGTTTTAAATATGCATCACTTATCTCTACCCCTGCCACTAGGCTGAGAATTACCAGGCTAAGGAATTCCAAGCATTGATTCAAAGGGAGATAACTGAATCTCTCTTCTGGGTCTGGCCCTCATTCTTGCCAAAGCCAATGGCAAAAGCCTTACCCATGGCATCTTGGTTTCTATTAACAGCTTCAAAAGGTGTTCTTTATTTCTTTATTCAGTTTTTTGTACCCGACCTGAGCTCTGGGGGTGCCAGGGGCTATGGAGGTTCCATTGTATTCCTAAAGAAGCCATAAGCCCTTGAAGGATCTTTCCTTTAAAATGAGTTCCTCTATCTCAGTCTATTCCTTCTACAATTCTGTATCTTGCAATTATTTATTCCAAAAATACCTTAATAACTGATCCTGTAGTTGCTGAAGCAGTTGGAAATGCTTCTGGCCACCTTGTTAGCTGACATACTATTACCAGAAGATATTTAAGCCTTCCCACTTGGGGCATCTCAGTGAAATCCACCTGACATCTTTGGAAGGGACGTACAGCCCAAGGCCTCCCTCCCCTGGCAGTTTTCTTTGTAATCCTGTTACTGGTTTTACCATAAATCAAGCAACCTTCAACAGCTCATTTTGGCAGACTAAAAAGACCCACAGCAGAATACACAGCAGCCTTCTTGAGGAAGGCTTCTGCCAGTCCTCAAAAACGCCAATGACTCCCTTTGTGGAGTTGTTTTAATATTTCTAGGGCCAAAGCTCCTGGAATCCAGTTTCCAATCCCTTGTAAACCAATTATCCCCTTGTTTCTCTGCCCCACTATTTTTAATTATCTCCAATTCCTCTGGTGGAAGACAGTTTCTGTGGCAGTGATTGAGTCATTGGAGAAAAAAAAGGATTTTTGAGAGTTCTGGCAAAAATGTTGCTTCCTTAGTTTCTTCACCTGCCAATGAATTCTCTGTTGCATCCTCAAGTACACTGCCTGATGTCCCCTAACATAATTGCTACCCATATTGGAAAATTCACCACCTCCAATAGGAGAGTAATTAAGCCCTCATGAGCGAATGCTTTTCGCCTCCAGGTATGTTGGACAGGATGAAAGTTTGGGAAGAAAGTTTCACAGCTATGTAGGCTTGGCAGAAAGATGTGTGAATGTAGAAACTTAGCATGAGGTAGGAATGGAAGGAGGTTTTGATGGAGAGGAAAAGGTGTTCTGCTGAAACACTGATCGCTGACTAAGTGAGAAGGCAAAGGCTGGAAGATGGAGTTGGAAGGAGATTTTCTTTGATGATTAGGACAACGGTATGTGACTCCAAACGAGCACCTGTTTTTCCCCACGTAAATGAGTCTCAAGAAGGACATAAGGGAATAGAACACATGTTTTGACCAAAAAGAGAGCTCTCGCAGGCAAACAAGAAATGTCGATGGAGCAAGAAGAAGAAGAAGGAAGGAGGGGGGGTCTGAGAATTCTCCGTGGTAAGCTTAAATTGTAAGTTGCTTACTCTTGCGATTGGAGAAGAATGACTAGAATTCGGCAATGGTAGTAGTCATGATAGGCTACAGGCAAATGTCAAGGTATCACTGTGTATGGTGCTTGTTGCTTGTACTGTATTAAGGGACTCAGCAAAGAAACCGATATAATGCCTTGTAACTTGAACAGAAAGCGGCTCCCGGTATGCCTACGAGCTGTAGCTGACAGCTGCAGGGCTGGCTCTGCGTACCCACTGCCTGAAAGGCTGTAAGTTCACCTATGCAAGAACCAGCTTTCAAGAGAGCCGCCTGAAGTGCAGACAGCCTTCGTGAGCCTTTCTCCTCCAGAGCTGTGGCAAAGAAAGCGTGCACGCTACAGCGTGGGTGCGTGCAGCATGCACGAGCAAAAGCGGCCAAGTCCAGTGCCCTCGCTGGGCTTCCCTTTCGTGCGGACAAGGTGAGGCGAAGAACGAAGCCGCAGAGCAGCGGGCTTGCGTGTGCAGTGCAGCGAGTCGCAGAAGTCCAGCAAGGGCTCGTTCACAAGCCGAGCCGGCTGAGGGCGTCCTCGCTTCTGCAAAAGGGAAGGCGGAGCCGTAGCACTTCACCCCGCAGCGTGGAGACAGGCACTTTGCTAGTCCTTCAGCCTTGCAGAGTCCCTGCAGCTAGAGCTCAGCCAGGAGCAGGCGTCAAAGCAGAAGGCCTTCCTAAAGCACCCCTTCTCCGAGCAGCCTCCGGAAAGGGCTCATCCCGCTGCGGCTCTGCGCCTTTCTTCGAATGCAGACGCCCGGCACACTTGGCTCAGCGAGAGCTGCGTGGGCAGCTTGGACTCAGCGAAAGCCAAAGGGTGTCCTTGGAGCTCGAGCTTGTTGGGGAGGATGAAAGTTTGGGAAGAAAGTTTCACAGCTATGTAGGCTTGGCAGAAAGATGTGTGAATGTAGAAACTTAGCATGAGGTAGGAATGGAAGGAGGTTTTGATGGAGAGGAAAAGGTGTTCTGCTGAAACACTGATCGCTGACTAAGTGAGAAGGCAAAGGCTGGAAGATGGAGTTGGAAGGAGATTTTCTTTGATGATTAGGACAACGGTATGTGACTCCAAACGAGCACCTGTT